>NW_027438424.1:0-112290 GCF_000715075.1 Nicotiana tabacum | reverse complement strand
TAATCAAAGAAATATAATTTACACAAGTAATTCATGCTTTGAGTCCTAAACTACCCGAACTTTAGCATTAATAGTAGCTACGCACGGACTCTCGTCACCTCGTGCGTACGTAGCCCCCCCCATAATTAGCAACAATTATTTAATTTAATCTATATGGGGTAATTTTTCCCTCACAAGATTAGACAAGAGACTTACCTCGTCTTAAAGTCCACTTTCCGATTACCACGTCACGTTGAATTCTCGATTCGACGCCGAAAATCCAAAACTATCCAAATATTATACAAAATAATTAATATATGCTAAATGATTCAAAATTTATCTATTAAATAAATTACCTTATCCAAAATGGTAAAAAATTCTAAAATTCACCCCGGGCCCACGTGCTCGGATTCTGAAAATATTCGGATGAAAACGTTACCCATAATCTCAAGAACTTAAATATATGATTTTTACCCAATTCCATAACTATTTTCGTGGTTAAGATCTCATAATTATAAAAATCTAGGTTTTTCACCTAACCCTTTGATTTCTAAGATTTACTAGTTATAATCTACTTATAATCTATGTATTTAACTCAAGGGGTTTAGGAATTACTTACCTCAAAGTGCTAGGTGAAAACCCTCTTCCAAAAACTCCAAGAATCGCCCAAGAGATGAAAGAAAAGTGAGATAAATGGCCTAAGTCGCGCATTGAATGAGTTGGGCACAGGCCTCTGATGTCGTATTTGTGACACCAGGTTCGCAAATGCGACACACCTCTCGCAAATGCGAAGCTTGGCCTTCAGCTGCTGGGGTCGCAAATGCGACCAAAGAGTCGCAAATACGAATTTTGCTGGGATCGCAAATGCGAACTCTGCTGGGATCGCAAATGTATCAAATGTGTCGCAAATGCGAACAATGCCTAGGTCAGGCTTCTTTGCAATTGCGAAGACCTCGCATTTGTGAACAATTTCTGGCATTTGCGAGACCTGCAACTGCTGCCAAGAAACACCAGAAAACCGATGTATTTTCATTCCTTCCGAATGTCCGAAACTCACCCGAGCCCTCGGGGCTCCACACCAACTATCCACACAAGTCTAATAACCTCATACAAACTCGCTCGAGCGATCAAAATCCGGAAATAACATCAAAAACCAAGAATCGGACGCCAAAACGCATGAATTGACTTATGTATTCAAAAACTTCTAAAAAGACTTCTGCTCGTCCGATTCCTATCAAATCAACTCGGAATGACACCAAATTTTGTGTGCAAGTCTTAAATGACCTTACGGAACAATTCCCGGCCTTAGAATTCCATTCGGACATCGGTATCACCAAAACCTACTCCAAACCAAATTTAAAGAACTTCAAAAACCTTCAAGAACCAACTTTCACTATTAAGCGCCGAAACGCTCCCGGGTCCCCCAAAACCCGATCCGAACATACGCCCAAGTCCAAAATAATCATGCGAACCTATTGGAACCATCAAATCCCGATTCCGAGGTCGTTTTCTCAAAATGTTGACCGAAGTCAACCTTTTCCATTTAAAGCTAACTTAAGGAACCAAGTATTCCGATTTCAACCCACACACTTCTAAATCCCGAACCAACCATCCCCGCGAGTCATAAATCATTAAAAACACATACGAAAAATTTTATTTAGGGGAACGGGGTTCTAACAGTCAAAACGACCGGTTGGGTCGTTACAGATTGCAAAAGAGTTTTTTCACGATTTCGAATTGGGTAAGTGTTCTTTATCATATAGTGATTGTATTTCATAAATCTAAGTCTATATTCATCATTTATTTTGGATTTAGAGGGAAGAAATTGGAAGTTTTATAAAATCTTCAAAAAATAAAAATTTAAGATTTGAAGGTCTATTTTACATCGGAATTGGATAATTTTTGTATGGTTAAACTCGTAGCGGAACGGGTGTTCGGATTTCATAATTTTTTTGGGATTTGAGATGTGGGTCCCACTGTCAAATATTTAAATGAATTTTAGATTTTTATCCGGAAAATTATTAAATTCATATGGAATTAATTCCTATGATTCGTATTGAGTATATCGAATTGTTTGTGAATAGATTTGACGCTTTTGGAGAAAAATTCAAAAGGAAAAGTTGTGGTAAAATAATTTATTGGAATTTGCAAAGCGAAGTAAGTTTCGTGGTTAACCTTGACATGAGGGAATAGAACCCTTAAACTATTTGTTATGTGAAATGCATGTGAATGGCGTATAGGCGAGATGACGAGTGTCTATACGTCGTCAAATTAATTATTTGCATATTTACTTAAAAAATCATAAATTATTTTAAATCATGAGTTAATTGTTATAATAATTATTTCTCTCCTATTCTTTGTCAAATATTAACTCTTGAATTCCTGCATTAATTGTTACATCTTATTTGAATATGTGTATTAATTGCTACTTGACATTTAGCATATTAAACATTAAACTGCCTATTTTCTCCCTGATTTCCATAATAAATTGCTATTTGTCATTGTTTGTTTCATAATTAAATTATAATTATTCTATGCTTGTTGGCTTAAAATTTTATATTAATTATTACATTTATTGGGGCAATTTCTTCTATAAGAATTGGTAAATGAATATATTGGAGGAGCGGGTTGCACGACGCAACAGAATTGATTGAAATGAATATATTGGGGGATCGGGTTGCACGCCGCAACAGACTATTTAAAAAGTCCATATATTGGAGGATCGGGTTGCACGCCGCAACAGACTTACTAAAAAGTCCATATTGGAGGATCGGGTTGCATGCCTCAACAGACTTGTTAAAAGTCTATATTGGGGGATCGGATTGCACGGCGCAACAAACTTATTTAAAAGTCTATATATATATATATATATATATATATATATATATATATATATATATATATATATATACATATACACACACACTTGACTAAAATAAATATATTGGAGGATTGAATATGAATATATTGTGAGAGCGGTTTGCACGTTGCAACAGAAATTAATTGAAATAATAAGGTACAATACATAAAGAGACATCTAAAGTTGGCTCCAGATATCTCTCTCACACTACAACTTACTTGGGGACCATATGACACTTTATGTCGGTTTTTAGTATGTCTGGCTAACAATCTGAGGTTACATGGCAAAATGAGTGTGTCTCGCTCATATTTGAACGCTTGATGGCCCTTAAAATTATATTTTTACATTAGTTTTTTTTCATGTGGATCCCGCCTTCTTCAGCTTCCTCCCTCAAAATATCTGGTGACTTTTTCCACCATTTTCACAATTTTTAAGCTTCACAAACGCTTAATTCCATATATCAACAGAAAATTAAGAAGCCCAAAATTCTTAATGTTACATTAATTCTTATTATCGCATTACCGGTCATGCTCAAAGACAAGAAAGATCCTCAAAATGGGGTCACCAAAAATACCTCTGTTATGCAACAATCCAAATTTAACACAACAAAATAATGTTCATCCATTTCGCCCATTAATGGGAAATCTTCAATCTTCGGCATCGACGCTGATAATGAAACCGAGGTTGTCTAGAAGAAGCTTATAAAATGAAATTGGGGACTGCCCCAAATATCACCTTCGTCCTTCTTATTCATCACTTAAAAAAAAAAGAGTAATTTCCATGTCTTTACTTCTGCCATGAATTCGGGTTATAAAAAACAATAAATTCCAACACTTTTATATTTGGAGAGTGGGCATGAAAATAATTTCATACCCATTCTCTGATTCTTTTGATCACCACAAAATAGTTCAAATTCTAAGTTTGGGAGATGGATGGTTGACGTTCTGGTGGCTGACGGTGAGGAAGAATGAGCGTGGAGGTGGTATTTTTGGTGAAATTTTGGATGAAGAAGACAAATAATAAAAGGGGTGAAGGGACGGTGGGATAAGTTCTCATGAAGATGAAGATTAGGTTAGGGGTGGGGGGCTAAGGGTTTTCTCAACTTAAAAAAAAGGTTATTATTATTATTATTATTATTATTTTAACAATTATGAGCTTATATGCAAGTTTTAACTCTTTACCGATTTTATTATTATTATTATTTTAACAGAGAATTGCAACGTTGTGAGAACGTATCTCGAACCACGTCACATCAATGTACCCGTGGTTATCGACACATTTCGACTTCGTTGAGATTTGGACTTGGGTCACATAAATGTGCACCCGAGTTTAAGAAAGTAAATTATTAAAGGCGCGCTGGGACCAACTTTAGGTGCCTGTTTATGTATTCTGCCAATTAATAATGGATTATAACTACTGAGTTGGCTCCAATTGTTATAAATGAGTTACTTGATTTATTTCTATTATTTGTTGTTGTTACTAATATTGCGTACAGGCTAAAGTAAGTGAACCGCCTTAGCCTCGTCACTACTTCGTCGAGGTTAGGCTCAGCACTTACTAGTACATGGGGTCGGTTGTACTGATACTACACTCTGCACTTCTTGTGCAGATTTTGGAGTAGGTCCCAGCAGCGTACCATAGACTTGCTCGGATTTCAGCTACCAGAGGAGACTTGAGGTATAACTGCACGGCGTCCGCAGTTTTGAAGTCCTCATCTACTTTAATTTGGCTGTGTGTTTGTTTCTAAACAACTTTATTTTATTCCGACCTTTATTTGTATTATTCTAGAAGCTCGTGCACTTGTGACACCAATTCTGGGATGGTATTTAGACACCGTTATTTTTATGAATTATTCACTATATTTCAGACCTTACTTTCGCATTTATTTCTTTATTATTAATAAATTTAAAAATTATTTAAAAATGGCTAATATTATTCTAACGTTGGCTTGCCTAGCAAGTGAAATGTTAGGCGCCATCACGGTCTGAAGGTGAAAATTTCTGGTCGTGACAGTTGGTATCAAAGCACTAGGTTACATAGGTCTCACGAGTCACGAGCAATGTTAGTAGAGTCTGAAGGATCGGTACAGAGACGTGTGTACTTATCTCTCACAGGCTATGAAGTTTAGGAACAATATTACTTCTTTCTTATTATGTCGTGCGATTTTATTCTATTGTCGATGATTGAACCATTCTACTCTTGTTTTCTCGCAGATGGTGAGAACACGTAATACCTCTACCGATGGACAGGGACCAGAACCCCCGATGGAAACTATTGCCAGGGGTAGAGGTCGAGGCTGAGGTCGTGCTACAGGTCGAGGCAGAAGCAGAGGTAGAGCTCAGTCCAGAGCTCGAGCAGCTGCACCTGTTGTAGAACCTCAGGTGGATCTTCAGGAGGAAGTTCCAGTTCAGAATGTACTAGTTGGACCAGTTCAGGTCCCGGAAGGATTCATAGCCACTCCAGTACTTCAGAACGCTCTAGTCCGCCTAGTAAGTCTTATGGAGGGCGTGGCCTAGAATGGTACATTTCCAGTGGCACCAGCCGTTTCACAAGTTGGGGGAGGAGCACAAACTCCCACTACTCCTGCTCCGGAGCAGATGGCTCCCTAGAATCACGCTCTAGTAGCCCCGCCAGTTGGGGTAGTTCAGCCAGTTATTACGGCACAGACCGGTGATAGACCCGCCATGTCTTTTGAGGCCTTATTGAGAATTGATAAGTTTACTAAACTCTTTCCAGTTCACTTTAGTGGTACACCTTCTGAGGACCCACAGGATTATCTTGAACGCTGCCAAGAGGTGCTACGGAACATGGGTATAGTTGAGACCAATCTGGTTGATTTTGCTGTATTTCAGACGACGGGTTCCGCCAAGAGGTGGTGGAGAGATTATACATTGACCAGACAATTTGGATCACCTGCACTAACCTGGGAGAAGTTCTCTCAGCTATTTCTGGAAAAGTTCCTTCCTATCACACTGAGAGAGGATTTCCGCAAGCAATTTGAGCGTCTACAGTAGGGCAGTATGATTGTTACTCAGTATGAGTCCCGTTTTGTGGATTTGGCCTGTCATGCTCTCCTTTTACTACCTACTGAGGGAGAGAGAGTGAGGAGGTTTATTGAGGGACTCAGTCACCCTATTAGGCTTCAGAAGGCCAAGGAGACCGGAAGTGAGATTTCTTTTTAGGCGGCTGCTAATGTCGCGAGGAGGATTGAGATGGTTCTTGCACAGGAGAGAGGGCAAAGGTCTGATAAGAGGCCTCGTCAGTTCGGTGGTTTTAGTGGTGCCTCGTCTGGAGGCAGGGATAATTTTGGTAGGGGTCATCCTCCCAGACCGTTTCATTCAGAATTTCATGCATCTCACGGTGCTTCTGGGAGTCACGATCCTATTATGCCTTACTATGGGCAGCCAACATTCATTGCACATTCAGCTCCTATCAGTGCACTGCCTCTCCAGAGTTACTACAGCAGTTATCCGGCCTATTTGGGTAAGCTTTAACTTCAGCAGCCACGACATCAAGATAGGTGTTATGAGTGTGGGAACATTGGTCACACCAGGAGGTATTGCCCTAGGTTGGCGAGTAACAGATCTCGGCAGGATTCATATGCCATCATACCGACACCGGTTGCTTCACCGCCTACTCAGCCAGCTAGAGGTAGAGGTCAGGCCATTAGAGGTGGAGGTCAGGCTATTAGAGGTGGAGGTCAGACCGTTAGAGGTGAAGGCCAACCAGTTAGAAGTCGTCCCAGAGATGCAGTTTAGAGTGGTGGGGCTCAGCCCCGATTTTATGCTTTTCCCTCTAGGCCTGAGGCCGAGTCATCTGATGCTATGATCACAGGTATTATTCTAGTTTGCCATAGAGATGCTTCAGTTCTATTTAATCCAGGATCTACTTATTCCTATGTGTCCTCCTATTTTGCTTCATATTTGGTTGTGTCTTGTGATTCTCTGAGTGTTTCTGTTTGTGTATCTACACTGGTGGGAGTCTCTGTGGTAGTATATCATGTCTATCGTTCGTGTGATTATTATTGGTAGTCTTGAGACTAGTGTGGATCTTCTACTTCTTGATATGGTAGATTTTGATGTCATCTTGGGTATGGATTGGCTGTCCCCTTATCATGCTATATTGGATTGTCATGCCAAGACAGTGACCCTAGCCATGCCGGGGTTACCTCGGTTAGAGTGGAAAGGAACTCCTGGTCATTCTGCCAGTAGGGTTATTTCTTATATGAAAGCTCGGCGTATGGTAGAGAAAGGGTGTCTAGCCTATTTAGCTTATATTCGCGATCCCAGTGCGGATGTTCCTTATATGGCTTCAGTACCAGTTGTTCTTGAATTTCCAGAAGTATTTCCTGCAGATCTGTCGGGGATGCCACCCGACAGAGATATTGACTTTTGTATTGATTTGGCTCTGGGCACTCAGCCCATTTCTATTCTACCCATACCGTATGGCCCTGCCGGAGTTGAAAAAATTGAAGGAGCATTTACAAGACTTTCTTGATCAGGGATTCATTAGACCTAGTGTCTCGCCTTGGGGTGCACCGGTATTATTTGTAAAGAAGAAAGATGGTTCTATGCGGATGTATATAGATTATCGGCAGTTGAACAAGGCCACTATCATAAACAAATATCCGCTACCAAGAATTGATGACTTATTTGATCAGCTTCAGGGTGCCAAGGTGTTTTCAAAGATCGATTTGAGGTCTGGCTACCATCAGTTAAAGATTAGGGCATCTGATGTCCCTAAGACAGTTTTTCAGACTCGGTATGGGCATTGCGAATTCCTAGTGATGTCATTTGGGTTGACAAATGCCCCAGCAACATTTATGGATTTGATGAATCGGATGTTCAAGCCCTATTTGGATTCTTTTGTGGTTGTATTCATTGATGATATCTTGATTTACTCCAGCAGTCGAGAGGAGTATGAGCAGCATCTTCGGAGTGTGCTTTATACTTTGAAGAATAATCAGTTATATGCCAAATTTTCAAAATTTGAGTTTTGGTAAGACTCAGTTGCCTTTTTGGGTCATGTTGTATCGGCAGAAGGCATAAAGGTGGATCCTAAAAAGATTGAGGCTGTTCAGAATTGGCCTAGACCTACTTCAGTTATAGAGATCCAGAGTTTCCTAGGTTTGGCAGGTTATTATCGTCGGTTCGTGGAAGGGTTTTCATCTATAGCAAGCCCATTGACCAGACTGACCCAGAAAGGTGTCCCATTCAGATGGTCAGATGAGTGTGAGTTGAGCTTTCAGAAGCTCAAGAATGCTTTGACTACGGCACTAGTGTTGGTATTACCCACAGGTTCAGGATCGTATACGGTATATTATGACGCATCTCATATTGGGCTTGGTGCACTATTAATGCAAGATGTCAGGGTGATTGCATATGCGTCACGACAGTTGAAAGTTCACAAAAAGAATTATCCTGTTCATGACTTAGAACTGGCAGCCATTGTTCATGCGCTGAAGATTTGGAGGCATTACCTCTACGGTGTCTTGTGTGTGGTATTTACTGATCATCGTAGCCTTCAGTATCTGTTCAAACAAAAGATCTTAATTTGAGGCAGAGAAGATGGTTGGAGTTATTTAACGACTATGATATCACCATTTTGTATCACCCCGGAAAGGCCAATATGTTGGACGGGGCTTTGAGTAGAAAAACTGTGAGTATGGACAGTCTTGCATATATTCCAGTTGGTGAGAGGCCATTAGTTGTAAATGTTCAGACTTTGGCTAATCAATTCATGAGGTTAGATATTTCAGAACCCAGTCAGGTTCTAGCTTGCACAGTCGCTCGGTCTTCTTTATATGAACGCATCATAGAGAGGCAGTATGATGATCCTCGTTTACTGGTCCTTAAGGACATGGTGAGGTACGGTGATGCCAAACATGTTGCTGTGGGAGAGGATGGAGTTCTACGAATGCAGGGTCATATTTGTGTGCCTAATGTTGACGGGCTTCGTGAATTAATTCTTGAAGAGGCACATAGTTCCAGGTATTCTATTCATCCAGGTACCGCTAAAAAGTATCAAGATTTGCAGCAACATTATTGGTGGAGGAGAATGAAAAAGGATATAGTTGCATATGTAGTTCGGTGTCTGAATTGTCAGCAAGTTAAGTACGAGCATTAGAGACCTGGTGGTTTGCTTCAGAAGTTAGAAATTCCTGAGTGGAAGTGGGAGCGTATCACTATGGATTTTGTTGTTGGCTCCCACGGACTCAGAGAAAATTTGACGCAGTTTGGGTCATTGTGGACAGGTTGACCAAGTCAGCACATTTCATTCCAGTGGCAGTTACCTATTCTTCAGAGAGGTTGGCTGAAATTTACATTCGTGAGATTGTCCGTCTTCACAGTGTGCCCGTGTCTATTATTTCAGATCGAGGTACGTAGTTTACCTCACACTTCTGGAGGGTTGTACAGCATGAGTTAGGCATGCGGGTTGGGTTGAGTACATCATTTCATCCATAGACAGATGGAGAATCAGAGCGCACCATTCAGATATTGGAAGATATGCTTCACGCTTGTGTTATAGACTTTGGAGGTTCTTGGGATCATTTCTTTCCACTTGCGGAGTTTGCTTATAATAATAGCTATTAGTCGAGCATTCAGATGGCTCCATATGAGATATTATATGGAAGGCGATGTCGTTCGGCAATTGGCTGGTTTGAACGGGGAGAGGCTCGGTTATTGGGTACTAATTTGGTACAAGATGCTTTGGATAAGGTCAAGATTATTCAGGATCGACTTCGCACAGCTCAGTCTAGGCAAAAGAGTTATGCCGACCATAAAGTTTGTGATATTGCATTCATGGTTGGGGAAAGAATATTGCTCCGGATTTCACCTATGAAAGGTGTAATAAGGTTCGGAAAGAAGGGCAAGTTGAGCCCTAGGTATATCGGACCCTTTGAAATTCTTGAAAGGGTGGGTGAAGTAGCCTATAGGCTTGCATTACCACCTAGTTTATCAGTGGTTCATTCGGTGTTCCATGTGTCTATACTCCAAAAATATCATGGTGATCCATCCCATGTGTTAGATTTTAGTTCAGTCCAATTGGACAAAGATTTTACTTACGAGGAGGAGCCGGTGGGTATTCTAGCCCGGCAGGTCCGACAGTTGAGGTCTAAGAGTTATCCTTCAGTTCGGGTACAATTGAGAGGTCAGCCGGTAGAGGCATCTACCTGGGAGTCCGAGTCGGACATGCAGAGTAAATATCCACACCTTTTCTCTAGCTCAGGTACTTTTTCTAACTCTGTTCGAGGACGAACGTTTGTTTTAGAGGTGGAGAATGTGATGACCCAAAATTTTATCTTTAAATTTAATAATTAATTCTGTATTCTAAGACCTTGAAAAGCACTATTTATCAATCATCAACTTGCCTGCGTAGTCCATACAATTTTTCGGAAAGTTTTTATGTAAAACATGGATTAAAAGGTGAAATAGAGCTTTAAAACTCAACTGAGATGACTTTGGTCAATATTTTGAGAAAATGGACTCGGATCAGTGTTTTGACAATTTCGGTAGGTTTCTATCGTGATTTGGAACTTGGGCGTATGCCCGGAATCGAATTCCGAGGTCCCTAGCCCGAGATAGGGAATTTTGATGAAAAATTAAATGTTTGAAAGCTTAATGATTTTTAAAAATTTAATGATGTTAGATTTATTGACACCGGGTCCATATTTTGGTTTCGGAGCCGGTATAGGTCCACTATAATATTTATGACTTGTCTGCCGAATTTGGTGAGAATCGAAGTTGATTTGACGTGATTTGGACGCCCGATTTTAAAAAATATAAGTTTTAAATTTTCCTTGAAAATTTCCTTTGATTTGGTGTCCGATTCGTAGTTTTAGGTGTTATTTTGGTGATTTGATCGTGCGTGCAAGTTTGTATGAGGTTTTTGAACTTGTGTGCATGTTTGGTTTGGAGCCCCGAGGGATCGGGTGAGTTTCGGATAAGCTACGGGATGATTTTGAACTTAGAAAAATCTACTTTTCTGCAACTTCAGGCTTTTTGTATTTCCTTCATCGCGTTCGCGAATGTACTCTCACGAACCTGAAGAGCAAACTGGGCTTGATGAAATTTCCTTCTTCGTGAACGCGAAGCTATGGGGACTTTACCCTTCGCGAATGCGACCAGCTCAACACGAACGCGAAGCTTTAGAGGCCTGGGGGAGAGGTCAGTCGTTCTTCTACGCGAACGCGAGCACGGGCACGCGAACGTGAAGGACAGGGGGAAAAAAGCCTTCGCGAACACGAAGGAGGACTCATGAATGCGAAAGCCACAGGCTGCTACTCATCGCGAACGCGATAGGCCCTTTGCGAACGCGAAGAAGGCCTGACGCATGTGACTTAAAACATAACCAAAATGGGATTTTTCCCATTTTTCACAAACCCTCAATTAAAACTCGGTTTAGGGGCGATTTCAAAGGAATTTTTTCACAATTTTGAATTGGGTAAGTGTTATTTATCATATAGTGATTGTATTTCATAAATCTATGTCTATATTCATCATTTATTTCGGATTTAGAGGAAAGAAATTGGAATTTTTATAAAATCTTCCAAAAACGAAAATTTAAGCTTTGAAAGTCCATTTGAGATTAGAATTGGATAATATTTGTATGGTTGAACTCGTAGCGGAACGGGTATTCGCATTTTACAAGTTTTTATGGGATTTGAGACGTGGGTCCCACTGTCGAATATTTAAATGAATTTCGTATTTTTTATCCGAAATATTATTAAATTCATATGGAATTAATTCCTATGATTCCTATTGAGTATATCGAATTGTTTATGAATAGATTTGACGCTTCTGGAGATACATTCAAAAGGAAAAGCTGTGGTCGAATAATTTATTAGAATTTGCAAAGTGAGGTAAGGGTCGTGGTTAAACTTGACTTGAGGAAATAGAACCCTTAAACTATTTGTTATGTGAAATGCATGTGAATGACGTATAGGCGAGGTGACGAGTGTCTATACATCGTCAAATTAATTGTTTGCATATTTACTTGAAAAATCATAAATTATTTTAAATCATGAATTAATTGTTATAATAATTATTTCTCTCCTATTCTTTGTCAAATATTAATTCTTGAATTCCTGCATTAATTGTTACATCTTATTTGAATATGTGTATTAATTGCTACTTGACATTTAGCATATTAAATATTAAACTGCCTATTTTCTCCCTGATTTCCATAATAAATTGCTATTTGTCATTGTTTTGTTTCATAATTATTCTATGCTTGTTGCCTTAAAAGTTTAAATTAATTGTTGCATCTATTGGGGCAATTTCTTCTAAAAGAATTGGTAAATGAATAAATTGGAAGAGCGGGTTGCACGCCGCAACAGAATTGATTGAAATGAATATATTGGGGGATCGGGTTGCACGCCGCAATAGACTATTTAAAAAGTCCATATATTGGAGGATCGGGTTGCACGCCGCAACAGACTTATTAAAAAGTCCATATTGGAGGAACAGGTTGCACGCCACAACAAACTTGTTAAAAGTCTATATTGGGGGATCGGATTGAACGCCGCAACAGACTTATTTAAAAGTCTATATATATACTTGACTAAAATAAATATATTGGAGGATTGAATATGAATATATTGTGGGAGCGGTTTGCACGCTGCAACGAAAATTGATTGAAATAATAATGAATTATGACTGCTGAGTTGGCTCCAATTGTTATAAATGAGTTACCTGATTTATTTCTATTATTTGTTGTTGTTACTAATATTGCGTACAGGTTAAAGTAAGTGAACCGCCTTAGCCTCGTCACTACTTCGTCGAGGTTAGGCTCAGCACTTACCAGTACATGGGGTCGGTTGTACTGATACTACACTCTACACTTCTTGTGCAGTTTTGGAGTTGGTCCTAGCGGCGTACCATAGACTTGCTCGGATTTCAGGAGACTTGAGGTATAACTGTACGACGTCTGCAGTTCCGAAGTCCCTGTCTATTTTACTTTGGCTGTATGTTTGTTTCCAGACAACTTTATTTTATTCAGACCTTTATTTGTATTATTCTAGAAGCTCGTGGACTTGTGATACCAATTCCGGGATGGTATTTAGACACCGTTATTTTTATGGATTATTCACTATATTTCAGACCTTACTTCTGCATTTATTTCTTTGTTATTAATAAATTTAAAAATTGTTTAGAAATGGCTAATATTATTCTAACGTTGGCTTTCCAAGCAAGTGAAATGTTAGGGGCCATCACGGTCCGAAGGCGGGAATTTCGGTTCGTGACAAAGATGATAGTGGATTTGATCAAGGTGATTCTTATAATGATCAAGACGAAGAAGTCCAATATGTGAACAACTTTCAATAGCAAAGAAACAACTTTCAAGGCCCTAGTCAACAACAATGGAGACCTTCAAATAATCAAGGCAATTGGAATTCTAACAACCAAGGTAATTGGAATAGTGGAAACAATAAAGCAAATTGGAGTGGAAGCAATAACCAAAGGAATTGGCAAAACAATAACAATCAAGGCAATTGGGGAGGAAACAACCAAGGAGGGTGGAACAACAACCAAGAAAATCGGGGGTTGGATTTTCAAAGGCCCCCGATGAATCAACAACCGAGCAACTCACCTCCTTATCCTTCTCATGGTCCTAGTTCCTCCAACAATAAAATGAGTCATATTGAGAACATGTTCAAGCAAATGATGGAGAATAATGCTGATTTCGATGCCCAACTTTCTTCACACGACACGTCAATACGAAACTTAGAAGTGCAAATGGGTCAAATCTCTCAAGCTTTAAATTCTCGTCCTAAGGGGGCACTACCAAGTGATACGGTGGTGAACCCAAAGGGTGGGAACAATACGGGGCATGCCATGGCCGTTATAACAAGAAGTGGAAGAGGTGGGAATGCACCTAAATCAAGTCAAAGGCAACTTGTGGATGATGAGCAACTGGTAGAGGAAGAGGAGATCCCAAACAATGTTGTCCATGCAAATAAGGAAGTGTGGATTGATATTGATGACATGGTGGAAGAGACTCAAGAGGATGTGAACCCATCTAGGGATCATGTGATTGACATATCGGAACCGGTAGAGCAAAAAGCTAAGGAAACATTACCTAAGCCACCTCCTCCCTATCCTCAAAGGCTTGCCAAGAAAAACAGCAAGAATCAATTCAAAAAGTTTATTGATATGATGAAGAGTCTCTCGATAAATGTACCATTAGTTTAAGCCTTGGAGCAAATGCCCAGATATGCAAAATTTATGAAGGACTTGGCGACAAAGAAGCGATCGATGGATTTTGAAACTATCAAAGTCACGTACCAAGTGAGTGCAATTGTGCATTCGATGGCTCCTAAGTTGGAAAATCCCAGTGCTTTCATAATCCCTTGTACCATTGGAAGTGCCAAGTTTTCAAAAGCTCTTTGTGATCTTAGGGAGAGTATCAATTTGATGCCCTATTCGGTTTTCAAGACATTGGGAATTGGGCAACCAAGACCCACATCTATAAGATTATAAATGGCCGATTGTACAATGAAGAGATCGTTGGGGGTGATTGAGGATGTATTGGTTCGAGTTGACAAGTTCATTCTCCCGGCGAATTTTGTTATTCTTGATTGTGAAGTGGACTATGAGGTCCCGATTATTCTTGGTAGACCTTTCCTTGCTACGGGGATGGATCTTGTTGATGTGGAAGCCGGTGACCTCACTTTTTGGGTGGGTGATGAAAAGGTAGTGCTCCACATGTGTAAATCTATGAGGCAACCAGATAGAAATTAAGTGTGTTCGTTCGTGAACATGGTGACTGATGTGATTATTTATGATACAAGTGCCACGATTAATGTGGGTGTCATGTTTGAGGCCGTCTTGCTCAATTTTAATGATGACGAGATGGATGGCTTCATGGAATATGTTAATTCTTTTCAAGGAATGGGGTCGTACAACTATGCACCCCGAAAGCTTTCCTTGGATCTTGAGAATAGGAAAACTCCTCCTACAAAGCCTTCAATTGAAGAGCCTCTTATCTTAGAGTTGAAGCCATTGCCTCCACATCTTAGGTATAAATTGCTTGGCACTTGTTCTACTCTACCAGTTATTCTTTCCTCTTATTTGACTAACGTACAGGTTGACTCTACATTGGCGGTGCTCCACAAGAGGAAGAAAGCTATTGGGTGGACTTTGACGGATATTCGGGGAATAAGCCCAGTATTTTGCATGCACAAGATTAACTTGGAGGACGATGCCAAGCCATCCGTTGAACATCAAAGGAGACTCAATGATGCTATGAAAGACGTGGTCAAAAAGGAGATTAACAAATGGTTAGATGTTGGGGTGGTCTACCCTATTTTCGATAGTTCGTGGACTTCTCTAGTGCAATGTGTCCCAAAGAAGGGAGGCATAACTGCGTTCACCAATGATAAGAACGAGTTGATTCCAACAAGAACGGTGACCTGGTGGAGAGTGTGTATGGACTATCGAAAGCTAAACAAAGTCACAAGGAAAGACCATTTCCCACTACCCTTTCTAGACCAAATGCATGATAGGTTGGACGGCCGGGCATTCTATTGCTTTCTAGATGGATATTCGGGCTACAATCCAATCCTTATTGCCCCAGAAGATCAAGAGAAAACAACTTTCACTTGTCCCTATGACACTTTTGCTTTCAAGTAGATGCCATTTGGCTTGTGCAATGCACATGTCACTTTTCAATGGTGTATGATGGCGATATTTACGGATATGGTAGAGGACTACCTTGAAGTCTTCATGGATGACTTTTTGGTAGTCGGGGATTCCTTTGATGATTGCTTGGCAAATTTGGATAAAGTATTGGCAAGGTGTGAAGAAATGAACTTGGTGTTGAATTGGGAGAAATGCCATTTCATGGTCGGGGAGGGCATTGTCCTTGGCCACAAAATTTCAAAGAAGGGCATTGAAGTCGACAAGGCGAAAATAGAGGTGATTTCTAAACTTCCACCTCCAACATCCGTGAAAGGAGTGAGAAGTTTCTTGGGTCACGCGGGGTTCTACCGACGCTTCATAAAGGAATTTTCCAAAGTGGTGAATCCCTTGTGCAAACTTTTGGAGAAAAATGCTAAATTTCACTTCAATGATGATTGCATGAGAGCCTTTGAATTGCTGAAGTTCAAGTTGACAACAACTCCTATTATCACCGTTCCTAATTAGAGTATTCCTTTTGAGCTCATGTGCGATGCTAGTGATGTAGCGATTGGAGCAGTTTTGGGGCAACGTATCAACAAGATTTTTCATCCGGTCTACTATACTAGTAAGATCATGAATGATGCCCAAGTAAATTACACCATTACCGATAAAGATCTCCTTGCCATTGTGTCTGATACTGAGAAGTTCCGCCCATACTTGATGGGTGCAAAGGTTATTGTTCATACAGATCATGCGGCACTTCGCTATCTTATGAGCAAGAAAGATTCAAAATCTCGGTTGATGAGATTGGTACTTGTCACGACCCAAAATTCCCACCTTTGGACCGTGATGGCGCCTAACATTTCATTTGCTTGGAAAGCCAACGTTAGGATAATATTATCTATTTTTTATTTATTTTTAAAAATTTATTAATAACAAAGAACAATTGCGGAAGTAAATTCTGAAATATAGTGAATAATCCATAAAAACAACGGTGTCCAATTGGTGTCACAAGTGCACAAGCTTCTAGAATAATACAAATAAGGGGCTGAATAAGATAAAGCTGTCTGAAAATAAACACACAGCTAAAGTAAAGTAGATGGGGACTTCAGAAACTGCGGACGCCGTGCAGTTATACCTCAAGTCTCCTCTAGTAGCTGAAATCCGAGCAAGTCTATGGTACGCCGCTGGGACCAACTCCGAAATCTGCACAAGATGTACAAAATGTAGTATCAGTACAACCGATCCCATGTACTGGTAAGTGCTGAGCCTAACCTCGACGAAGTAGTGACGAGGCTAAGGCAGGTCACTTACATTAATCTGTACACAATATTAGTAACAACAACAAATTATTGAAATAAATCAGATAACTCATTTATAATAATTGAAGCCAACCCAGCAGTCATAACCAATTATCATTTCTATCAATTTCCGTTGCAGCGTGCAACCCGCTCTCACAATATATTCATATTTTATTTTGTTGCGGCGTGCAACCCGCTCCTCCAATATATTCATTCTAATCAAGTCTGTTGTGGCGTGCAACCCGATCGCCCAATATATTTATATATATCGACTTTTAAATAAGTTTGTTGCGGCGTTCAACCCGATCCTTTAATATGGTCTTTTAATAAGTCTGTTGCGGCGTGCAACTCGATCCTCATATATATTCATTTCAATCAATTCTGTTGCGGCATGCAACTCGCTCCTCCAATATATTCATTTACCAATTCTTAAAGAAGAACTTTCCCCAATAGATGCAACAATTAATATAAAATTTTAAGGAAACAAGCATAGAATAATTATGATTTAATTATGAAATAAACAATGACAAATAGCAATTTATTATGGAAATCAGGGAGAAAATAGGAAGTTTAACGTTTAATATGCTAAATGTCAAGTAGCAATTAATACACAAATTCAAATAAGATGTAACAATTAATATAGGAATTCAAGAATTAATATTTGACAAAGAATATGAGAGAAACAATTATTATAACAATTAATTCATGATTTAAAACAATTTATAAATTTTCAAGTAAATATGCAAACAATTAATTTGACGACGTGTCGACACTCGTCACCTCGCCTATACGTCGTTCACATGCATTTCACATAACAAATAGTTTAAGGGTTCTATTCCCTCAAGTCAAGGTTAACCACAACACTAACCTCGCTTTGCAAATTCCAATCAATTACTCGACCACAACTTTTCCTTTTAAATTTGTCACCAAAAGCTTCAAATCTATTCACAAACAATTCGATATACTCAATACGAATCATAGGAATTAAATCCATATGAATATACTAATTTTCCGGATATAAATCTGAAATTCATTTAAATATTCGACAGTGGGACCCACATCCCAAATCCCAGAAAAAACTTACAAATCCGAACACCTGTTCCGATACGAGTCCAACCATATAAAATTTATCAAATTCTGATGTCAAATGGACCTTCAAATATTAAATTTTCGTTTTTTGGAAAGTTTTACAAAAATTCCAATTTCTTCCATCTAAATCTGAAATAAATGATGAATATAGACATGGATTTGTGAAATATAATCACTTTTGGTTATAGAACACTTACCCAATTCAAAGTCGTGAAAATCCCCCTTGAAATCGCCCAAATCCGAGACTTAAAACTCAAAAATGAGTAAAAATGGCGACTTCCGAATTTATGGGCTCTGCCCAGTCATTTTCGCATCTGCGGATAAAAGTTTCGCATTTGCGATGCCAGGCTGCCAAGTGAAGTTCCGCATCTGCGGACATTCCTGTCGCACCTGCGACATCCGCTTCTGCGCAAAATGGCCGCACCTGCAAAGACCCCAGGCCAGCCCAGTCCAGCATCTGCGCAATCCCGCCGCACCTGTGCCCAAGACCCTCGAAGGTGCGATTACATCAAAGGCAGAAATTTCAAGAATTGGCTTAAGTTCACAATTCGATCTGAATCACACTCGGGGTACTCGGGACCCCGTCCGAATATACTAATAAGTCCCGTAACATAATACGGACTTACTCGGGGTTTAATATCATGTCAAACAATGCTGGAATTACAATTCACACCCCGATTAGAACTAAAGAGTTTTAAACCTTTCAATTTGCAAATCTCGTGCCAAAACATATTAAATGAATCCGGAATGACTTTAAATTTGGCACACAAGTCCTAAATGACATAACAGAGCTATTCAAATTTTCTGAACCAGATTCCGGCTCCGATATCAAAAAGTCAACCCCGTGGTCATACTTGGAAAGCTTTAGCCTTTGAATTAATAGGTTTTGTTAAATTGTCATAACTTGAGCTAGGGACCTCCAAATTAAATTTTGGGCATACACACAAGTCCCAAATCACGATACGGAGCTACCGGAACTGTCAAAACACTGATCCAGGTCTGTTTGCTCAAAATGTTGACCAAAGTCAACTCAATTGAGTTTTAAGGCTTTATTTCACATTTTAATCTATTTTTTACATAAAAACTTTCCGAAAAATTTTACGGACTGCGCACGTGAGTCGAGGAATGATAATTAGTGCTTTTTGAGGTTTTAGAACACAGAATTACTTATTAAATTTAAAGATGACATTTGGGGTAATCACATTCTCCACCTCTAAAACAAACGTTCGTCCTCGAATGGAGTTAGAAAAAGTACCTGAGCTGGTGAATAAGTGTGGATATTTACTCTACATGTCCGACTCGGACTCTCAGATAGATGCCTCTACCGGCTGACCTCTCCATTGCACCCGAATTGAAGGATAACTCTTAGACCTCAACTGTCGGACCTGCCGGGCTAGAATAGCCACTGGCTCCTCCTCGTAAGTCAAATCTTTGTCCAATTGGACTGAGCTGAAATCTAACACATGGGACGGATCACCATGATATTTTCGGAGCATATACACATGGAACACCGGATGAACCTCTGATAAACTAGGTGGTAATGCAAGCCTGTAGGCTACTTCACCCACCCTTTCAAGAATTTCAAAGGGTCCGATATACCTAGGGCTCAACTTGCCCTTCTTTCTAAACCTCATTACACCTTTCATAGGTGAAACTCGGAAAAATATTCTTTCTCCAAACATAAAGGCAATATCACAAACTTTATGGTCGGCATAACTCTTTTTCCTAGACTGAGCTGTGCGAAGTTGATCCTGAATAATCTGGACCTTATCCAAGGCATCCTGTACCAAATCGGTACCCAACAACCGAGCCTCTCCCGGTTCAAACCAACCAACTGGTGATCAACATCGCCTTCCATATAATGCCTCATATGGAGCGATCTGAATGTTAGACTTATAGCTATTATTATAAGCAAACTCCGCACATGGCAAGAAATGATCCCAAGAACCTCCAAAATCTATAACACAAGCGCGGAGCATATCTTCCAATATCTGAATAGTGCGCTCTGACTATCCGTCTATCTGTGGATGAAATGTTGTACTCAACTCCACCCACATGCCTAACTCATGCTGTACAACCCTCCAGAAATGTGAGGTAAATTGCGTACCTTGATCTGAAATAATAGACACGGGCACACCGTGAAGGCGGACAATCTCACGAATGTAAATTTCAGCTAACCGTTTTGAAGAATAGGTAACTGCCATTGGAATGAAATGTGTTGATTTGGTTAACCTGTCCACAATGACCCAAACTGCGTTAAATTTTCTCTGAGTCCGTGGGAGTCCAACAACAAAATACATAATGATACGCTCCCATTTCCATTCAGGAATTTCTAGCTTCTGAAGCAAACCACCAGGTCTCTGATGCTCGTATTTAACTTAATGACAATTTAGACACCGAGCTACACATGCAACTATATCCTTTTTCATTTCCTCCACGAATAATGTTGCCTCAAATCTTGATACATTTTGGCGGTACCTGGATGAATATAATACCTGGAACTGTGTGTCTCTTCAAGAATTAATTTACGAAGCCCATACACATTAGGCACAAAAATACGACCTTGCATTCACAAAACTCCATCTTCCCCCACAACAACCTGTTTGGCATCACCGTGCCGCACCGTGTCCTTAAGGACAAGTAAATGAGGATCATCATACTGTCTCTCTTTGATGCGCTCATATAAAGAAGACTGAGCGACTGTGCAAGCTTGACTGGGTTCTGAAACATCTAACCTCACGAACTGATTAGCCAAAGTCTAAACATCTGCAGCTAATGGCCTCTCACCCACTAGAATATATGCAAGACTGCCCATACTCACAACCTTTCTACTCAAAGCATCGGCCACCATATTGGCCTTTTCGGGGTGATACAAAATGGTAATATCATAGTCTTTCAACAACTCCAACCATCTTCTCTGCCTCGAATTAAGATCTTTTTGTTTGAACAGGTACTGAAGGCTACGATGATCAGTAAATACCTCACATGAGACACCGTAGAGGTAATGCCTCCAAATCTTCAACGCATGAACAATGGCTGCCAGTTCTAAGTCATGAACATGATAATTCTTCTCGTGAACCTTAAACTGCCACGATGCATATGCAATCACCCTGCAATCTTGCATTAATACTGCACCAAGCCCAATGTGAGATACATCACAATATACCATATACGATCCTGAACATGTGGGTAATACCAACACTAGCGCCGTAGTCAAAGCAGTCTTGAGTTTCTGAAAACTCAACTCACACTCGTCTAACCATCTGAATGGGACACCTTTCTAGGTCAGTCTGGTCAATGGGTTTGCTATAGATGAAAACCCTTCCACGAACCGACGATAGTAACCTGCTAAACCCAGAAAACTCCGGATCTCTATAACTGAAGTAGGTCTAGGCCAATTATGAACATCCTCAATCTTATTAGAATCCACCTTTATGCCTTCTGCCGATACAACATGCCCCAAAAAGGCAACTGAGTCTAACCAAAACTCACATTTTGAAAACTTGGCATATAACTGATTATTCTTCAAAGTGTGAAGCACACTTCGAAGATGCTACTCATGCTTCTCTCGATTGCTGGAGTAAATCAAGATATCATCAATGAATACAACCACAAAAGAATCCAAATAAGGCTTGAACAGCCGATTCATCAAATCCATAAATGCTGCTGGGGCATTTGTCAACCCAAATGACATCACTAGGAATTCGTAATGCCCATACCGAGTCCGAAAAGCTATTTTAGGGACATCAGATGCCCTAATCATCAACTGATGGTAACCAGACCTCAAATCGATCTTCGAAATACCTTGGCACCCTGAAGCTGATCAAATAAGTCATCAATTCTTGGCAGCGGATATTTGTTTTTGATAGTGGCCTTGTTCAACTGCCGATAATCTATACGCATCCACATAGAGCCATCTTTATTCTTTACAAATAATACTGGTGCACCCCAGGGTGAGACACTAGGTCTAATGAATCCCTGATCAAGAAAGTCTTGTAACTGCTCTTACAATTCTTTCAACTCTGGCGGGGCCATCCGGTATGATGGAATAGAAATGGGTTGAATGCCCGGAGCCAAATTAATACAGAAGTCAATATCTCTGTCGGGTGGCATCCCCGGCAAATCCGCCGGAAATACTTCTGGAAATTCACGAACAACTGGTACTGAGTCCATAGAAGGAACATCCGCACTGGGATCGCCAATATAAGCCAAATATGCTAGACACCCTTTCTCTACCATACGTCGAGCTTTCATATAAGAAATAACCTTGTGGGCAGAATGACCAGGAGTTCCTTTCCACTCTAAACAAGGTAACCCCAGTATAGCTAGGGTCACTGTCTTGGCATGACAATCCAATATATCTTGATAAGGGGACAACCAATCCATACCTAATATGACATCAAAATCTACTATATCAAGAAGTAGAAGATCCACGCTAGTCTCAAGATTACCAATAGTAATCACACACGAACGATAGACATGATCTACTAAAATAGAGTCTCCCACCGGTGTAGATACACACACAAAAGCACTCAGAGAATCACAAGGCACAACCAAATATGAAGCAAAATAGGAGGACACATAGGAATAAGTAGATCCTAGATCAAATAGAACTGACCCATCTCTATGGCAAACTGGAATAATACCTGTGATCACAGCATCAGATGACTCGGCCTCAGGTCTAGCTGGAAAAGCATAAAATCGGGGTTGAGCCCCACAACTTTGAACTGCGTCCCTAGGACGGCCTCTAACTGGTTGGCCTCCACCTCTAACTGTCTGACCTCCACCTTTAATGGCATGACCTCTACCTTTAATGGCCTAACCTCTAACTCTAGCTACCTGACCCCTACCTCTAGCTGGTTGAGCAGGCGGTGAAGCAACCAGTGCCGGTATGATGGCACGAGAATCTTGCCGAGATCTATTACTTGCCAATCTAGGGCAATACCTCCTGATGTGACCAATGTTCCCACACTCATAACACCTATCCTGATGCCGTGGTTGCTAAAGCTGAAGCTGACCCAGATGGGCCGGATAACCACTGTAGTAACTCTGGAATGGTGGTGCACTGATAGGAGCTGAATGTGCATTAAATGCTAGCTATCCATAGTAAGGCATAATAGGACCGTGACTCCCTGAAGCACCGGGAGATGCATGAAGTGTTGAATGAAATGTTCTGGGAGGATGACCCCTAACAATTTTATCCCTGCCTCCAGACGAGGCACCATAGAAACTACCGAACTGATGAGGCCTCTTATCGGACCTCTGCCCTCTCTCCTATGCAAGAACCATCTCGATCCTCCTTGCGACATTAGTAGCCGCCTGAAAAAAAATCTCACTTTCGGTCTCCTTGGCCATCTGAAGTTTGATAGGGTGGGTGAGTCCCTCAATAAACCTCCTCACTCTCTCTCCCTCTGTAGGTAGTAAAAGGAGAGCATGACGGGCCAAATCCACAAAACGGGACTCATACTGAGTAACAGTTATACTGCCCTGCTGTAGACGCTCGAATTGCTTGCGGAATTCCTCTCTTAGTGTGATAAGGAGGAACTTCTCCAGAAATAGCTGAGAAAACTGCTCCTAGGTAAGTGCAGGAGATCCGACTTGTCGGGTCAATGTATAATATCTCCACCACCTCTTGGCAGAACCCGTCATCTAAAATACAGCAAAATCAACCCCATTGGTCTCAACTATACCCATGTTCCGCAACACCTCGTGGCAGCGTTCAAGATAATCCTGTGGGTCCTCAAAAGGTGTACCACTGAAGTGAACTAGAAAGAGCTTAGTTAACTTATCCAGTCTCAATAAGGCCTCAAAAGACATGGCGGGCCTATCACCGATCTGTGCCGCAACAACTGGATGAACTACCCCAACTAGCGGGGCTGTTGGAGACTGATTCTGGGAAGCCATCTGCTCCGGAGCAGGTGTAGTGGGAGTTTGTGCTCCTCCCCCAGCCTGCGAGAAGGCTGGTGCCACTGGAAATGTAGCATTCTGGGCCACGCCCTCCATAAGACTTACCAAACGGACTAGAGCGTCCTGAAGTACTGGAGTGGCTATGAATCCTTCTGGGACCTGAACTAGTCCAACTGGTACATTATGAACTGGAACTTCCTCCCCAAGATCCACCTGAGGTTCTATAACAGGTGCAGCTGCTCGAGCTCTTGACTGAGCTCTACCTCTGCCTCTAGCACGACCTCGACTTCTACCCTTGGCCATAGTTGCCACCGGGGGCATCGGTAGAGGTATTACGTGTTCTCACCATCTGCGAGAGAATAAGAGTAGAATGATTCAATCATCGATGGTAGAATAAATTAGCACGACAGAATAAGAAAGAAGTGATATTATTCCTAAACTTTATAGCCTCTGAGAGATAAGTACAGACGTCTCCATACCGATCCTTCAGACTCTACTAAGCTTTCTCGTGACTAGTGAGACCTATGTAACCTAGTGCTCTGATACCAACTGTCACGACCCGAAATTTCCACCTTCGGACCGTGATGGCGCCTAAAATTTCACTTGCTAGGAAAGCCAACGTTAGAATAATATTATCCATTTTTAAAAAAAAAAATTAAATTTATTAATAACAAATAACAATTGCGGAAGTAAATTCTAAAATATAGTGAATAATCCATAAAAACAACGGTGTCTAAATACCATCCCAGAATTGGTGTCACAAGTGCACGAGCTTCTAGAATAATACAAATAAGGGGCTGAATAAGATAAAGCTGTCTGAAAATAAACACACAACTAAAGCAAAGTAGATTGGGACTTCAGAAACTGCGGACGCCGTGCAGTTATACCTCAAGTCTCCTCTAGTAGCTGAAATCCGAGCAAGTCTATGGTACGCCGCTGGGACAAACTCCAAAATCTTCACAAGAAGTGCCGAGTGTAGTATCAGTACAACCAACTCCATGTACTGGTAAGTGCTGAGCCTAACCTCGACGAAGTAGTGACGAGGCTAAGGCGGGTCACTTACATTAACCTGTACGCAATATTATTAACAACAACAAATAATAGAAATAAATCAGATAACTCATTTATAATAATTGAAGCCAACCCAGCAGTCATAACCAATTATCATTTCCATCAATTTCCGTTGCAGCGTGCAACCCGCTCTCACAATATATTGATATTCTATTTTTTTGCGGCGTGCAACCTGCTCCTCCAATATATTTATTTTAATCAAGTCAGTTGCAGCGTGCAACCTGATCATCCAATATGGAATTTTAATAAGTCTGTTGCGACGTGCAACCCGATCTTCATATATATTCATTTCGATCAATTCTATTGCGGCGTGCAAGCCTCTCCTCCAATATATTCATTTACCAATTCTTAAAGAAGAAATTTCCCCAATATATGCAACAATTAATATAAACTTTTAAGACAACAAGCATACAATAATTATGATTTAATTATGAAACAAACAATGACAAATAATAATTTATTATGGAAATCGAGGAGCAAATAGGCAGTTTAATGTTTAATATACTAAATGTCAAGTAGAAATTAATGCACATAATTCAAATAAGCATGTAGAAATTATTATAGGAATTCAAAAATTAATATTTGACAAGAAATTATGAGCGAAACAATTAATATAATAATTCATTCATGATTTAAAATAATTTATGATTTTCAAATAATTATGCAAATAATTAATTCAACGACGTATAGACACTCGTCACCTTGCCTATATGTCGTTCATATGCGATTCACATAACAAATAATTTAAGGGTTCTATTCCCTCAAGTCAAGGTTAACCACGACACTTACCTCGCTTTGCAAATTCCATTCAATTACTCGACCACACCTTTTCCTTTTAAATTTGTCTCCAAAAGCTTCAAATCTATTAAAGAACAATTCGATATACTCAATACGAATCATAGGAATTAAATCCATATGAATTTACTAATTTTTCGAATAAAAATCGAATTTCATTTAAATATTCGACAGCGGGACCCACATCTCAAATCTCGGGAAAACGTACGAAATCTGAACTCTCGTTTCGATACGTGTCCAACCATATAAAATTTATCAAATTCCGATGTCAAATGGACCTTCAAATCTTAAAATTTCGTTTTTGGAAAGTTTTACAAAAATTCCAATTTCTTCCATCTAAATCCGAAATAAATAATGAATATAGATATGGATTTGTGAAATATAATCACTTTTGGTTATAGAACACTTACCCAATTCAAAGTCGTGAAAATTTCCCTTGAAATCGCCCAAATCCGAGACTTAAAACTCAAAAATGAGTAAAAATGGCGACTTCTGAATTTATGGGCTCTGCCTAGTCATTTTCGTATTTGCGGATAAAAGTTCCGCATCTGTGGACTCGCATTTGCGAGACAAGGCTCGCATTTGTGATGCCAGGCTGCCATGTGAAGTTCCGCATCTGCGGACATTCCTGTCGCACCTGCGACATCCGCTTCTTCGCAAAATGGCCGCACCAGCGAAGACCCCAGGCCAGCCAAGTCCCGCATCTGTGCGATTCCGCCGCACCTGCGGCATCTCACCTGAGGCATCGCACCTGCGGCCAAGACCCTCGCAGGTGTGATTACATCAGATGCAGAAATTTCCAGAATTGGCTTAAGTTCACAATTCGATCCGAATCACACTCGGAGTACTCGGGACCCCGTCCGAATATACCAATAAGTACCGTAACATAATACGGACTTACTCAGGGTCTAATATCATGTCAAACAACGCTGAAATTACAATTCACACCCCGATTAGAACTTAAGAGTTTTAAACTTTTCAATTTGCAAATCTCGTGCCAAAACATATTAAATGAATCCGGAATGACTTCAAATTTGGCACACAAGTCCTAAATGACATAACAGAGCTATTCAAATTCACAGAATCGTATTCCGGCTCCGATATCAAAAAGTCAACCCCGTGGTCAAACTTGAAAATCTTTAGCCTTTGATTTACTAGTTTCTGTTAAATGGTTATAACTTGAGCTAAGGACCTCCAAATTAAATTCCGGGCATACGCCCTTTCCCCAAATCATGATACAGAGCTACCGGAACTGTCAAAATACTTATCCGGGTCCATTTGCTCAAAATATTGACCAAAGTCAACTCAATTGAGTTTTAAGGCTTTATTTCACATTTTAATCCAATTTTCACATAAAAACTTTCCTGAAAATTTTTCGGACTACGCACGCGAGTCGAGGAATGATAATTAGTGCTTTTCAAGGTTTTAGAACACATAATTACTTATTAAATTTAAAGATGATATTTTGGGTCATCACGGTGCTATTGTTGCAAGAGTTTGATATTGACATCCAAGATCGAAAAGGGAGTGAAAATCAAGTGGCGGACCACTTGTCTCGTTTGGAGGAGGAGGGGAGACCCCATGATGGCCTTGAAATCAATGACTCCTTCCCTGATGAGCAACTCTTGCCTATTTCAATGAAGGATGTGCCATGGTTTGTCTATCTAGCAAACTTCCTTGTGTGTGGAATCATCCCGGATAAGGTCTCTTCAAATCAAAGGAAGAATCTCAAACGGTATTGTCAAGACTATTATTCGGACGATCCTTACCTCTTCCAGATTTGCACGGATGGGGTAATTAGAAGATGTGTACCAGATGAAGAATAAAATCTTATTCTTGAGGCTTGCCATTCTTCACCTTATGGTGGTCACCATGACGGAGCGAGAACAGCGGCTAAAGTGATAAGTTGTGGTTTCTTTTGGTCCACTCTTTATAAAGATGCAAGTGATATGGTGAAAAGATGTGATGAATGCCAACGGGCAAGTGTACTCTCGAAGAAGAATGAAATGCCTCTCACTACCAAATTGGAGATTGATATCTTTGACGTGTGGGGTATTGACTTCATGGGTCCTTTTGTGAGTTCTTATGGAAAAACCTACATCTTAGTCGCGGTTGATTATGTGTCTAAATAGGTTGAGGCCGTTGCTCTACCCAACAATGAATAGAGAAGTGTGGTGGCATTTATGAAGAAGAATATTTTCACAAGATTTGGCACGTCGCGGGCTATCATAAGTGATGGGGGGTTGCATTTTTGTAACAAGGCTTTTGACACCTTGCTTTGCAAGTATGGGGTCACTCATAAAGTTACGACTCCATATCATCCTTAAGCTAGCAGTTAAGTGGAAGTCTCTAACCGGTAGATAAAGAGTATCTTGTCCAAAACAGTGAATGCTAACCAGACGGATTGGTCAAAAAAGCTTGATGATGCACTGTGGGCTTATCGAACTGGTTTCAAAACTCCTATCGGGATGTCTCCATACCGGTTGGTGTTTGGCAAAGTTTGTCATCTTCCGGTGGAACTTGAGCACAAGGCCATATGGGCTTTAAAGAAGTTAAATCTTGATTGGGATGTAGCCGCTAACTTGCGGCTTGCACATTTGAATGAATTGGATGAGTTTCGGTGCCATGAATATGCAACTTCGTCCTTGTACAAAGAGAGAATGAAGTACCTTCATGACAATACATCCGAAACAAGGAGTTTAAGGTGGGCAATCTTGTTTTGTTGTTCAAATCACGATTGAAGATGTTTCTCGGAAAGCTGAAATCCAAATAGAGTGGTCCCTTTGAAATTGTGAGTATGACACCTTTTGGTGCATTGGACTTGAAGAACAAAAATGATGAGGTATTCCGAGTCAATGGTCTCCGGGTGAAGCATAATTTGGGACAAGCTGATGATGGCCACGTGGTGGCACTTATTCATTTGAAGTGATGGTAATCTACATCATGTCGTGACGTTAAAGCGCGGACCGCATAGTTCTGAATGCTATAGCAGAAGGCAACTATGACTGCACAATTCTTGTGCGGACTACACAATTCTTGTGTGGACCACACAAATTGAGATGGGAAATTTCAAACTCTCTGAAGTTTGGTCTGTCAGAAAATTGGCCATTTTGCTGTCGCACATCGAATTATGCGGTCCGCAGCCAAAATCTATGGTCGCACAACATATTGTGCATACCGTAGATCAACAAGGCTATCGAGCCTTCAAGTAATAGAGTGCGGACCGCAGAAGGAATTTTGCAGCCGCACTTCTCCTTTCATTCCCCAAGTCGGCGTCTGATTATAAATAGTAACCTTGGGATACTGTACAAGTTTTTTCCTCTCTAAGCATTCTAAATTCTAAAACTTGAAAATCATATTTTCAATCATCTGCCACACTCCATACACATCTGTGATCACGTAGTTGCACTCCTTCATATCTGGTATGTTTAATTTCTCATAGAATTTTTCACTTTTTAGTTAAATTTATAATTTGTTAGATAATTTTAGGCCATTTGTCAATAGATTTCTATTTTACTACCATGTGGGGGTTAATCTATAATGGGTCAACTACTAATTGCTTTATAGGGACTTTGTAAATTCATTTGCATGATTAATTGCTAATACCATGTTGAATCTTTGCAAAAAACGTGAAAATCCTAGAAGTCTAATCGTTTTGATTTATGAAATCTGTGGTCGCACAAGAAATTGTGCGGTCTGCAGAAGTTGAAATCTAGGGTCTTTGGTTAATTAAATTGTGCGGCCGCACTTGAAATTGTGCGGACCGTAGAAATTCCATCGCGGTCGCAGAAAAGTGTGTGCGACCGTAGATCAGGCCAATCTCTGTCATTAGAAAGTTGGCACTTTTGGGAATTCTAAAGTGCGGCCGCAATGAGAAATGTGCGGACCACACTTCTATTCTGCAGTCGCACTCCAAATAGTACGGACTGCAGTTCCATCTCTACGGCCGCACTTCCAAATTATGTAGTCCGCACAACCCAGTCTGCGACCGCACTTGCAGTTATGCAGACCGCACTTCCCCTCCCTGCACTTATGTTATGCAATGTGATATAATGTCTGTGTTCAACTGAATTACAACTGAATTCTATTGTTGCTTATTACAGAAAATGGTCAGATCTCGAGGTCGTGGTGACACTTCAAAGGGGAGGGGTGAGCCTTCCAGAGACAGAGGCAAAAGCAATTTTCCCCTCGCATATCGAGAAGAAAAAGGTCCGGGAGGACCGTTTTGTGAGCCTAGCTGCCTTCACAAGCTTTCGTGAGTTGTGGCCGGTGAGATCGCTCACTCTAAAGCGATAATTCCAACTCAAAGATCTTGACAAGTATAATCCAGAAGTGTTGAGGTAGCTCCGAGAGAGAAAAAATGGTGGATGTGGTTCACCCAGTCAATTGTGGATGCCAAAGAGTATTTGGTCTGGGAGTTCTATGCCAATGTGGCACAAATCAAGAAAGGGAACAAAGTTAAAAAAGTGAGAAATCTGAAGGTGTGGTTCGACCAGCTCACACTGAACTCATACTTGGGGTTTGAGGATATGGAGCCAGTGCAGTACTTGGAGATGCTGGCAATGAGTGATGCAGCTCACCTTTGGCTAGCCGAGCTTCTTGCATCCCCGAGGCCACCACCACCATGGATCATTGCAGGGGTTCCTATTCAGCGGAACACCATAAATTTCAAGGCGAAGGGATGGCAGGCCTTCGTATGCAGCAGACTAGACCCGTTCCAGAACGAGACAAACTTACCTATTCCACAGGCAGTTCTAGTCGCCTCTATTATGGCCGGGTACCCGATCAATGTGGGTGCCGTGATGTAGGCCAACATGTCAGTGGTCGCCAGGCAGGCCGATACTTTCTACCCGTATCCCAATACCATCACTGAGTACCTTACAGATGCATATGTAGATCCCAGCGACTATGACACGAAGGTTCGGGAAAAGAAGCCGTTCACGTGGTATTCTCTGATGGATGCACACAACCCCAAGAGAAAGGGTCAGCCGACTACCACCGTAGGACAGTCTGATGAGCCGTCGGTGGTGGGTACAGAGACAACTGATATGCCATCCACTTCAGTAGATCCTTCTACTAGTGCAGCTGTCATGCCTCCACCTTCACCCTCAGTACCTCCCACCTCGGCTTTGAAGCCAGTACCGATGCCATCTGCGCCACTCTCTGCGATGCAAGTCTCCCACACAGTGGAGAGCCTCAACAACTGGATGCAGACAGCTACTGCAAAGCTCACTGACATATCCAGTCAGGTTGCAGCACAATCATCCTCTCTGGCACCCCAGATTCCTCCCACAGTCGAAAAAACATTAAAGAAGATCCAGGACAACCATCACACTATCATGGCTACTCTAATACAGCATGGGTTCATGATTGAAGAATTGGGCAAAGAAGAAACAAAGATGCGGAAGTCACAGGCTTAGAAGAAATTGGTGGATAAGCTCTGGCGAAAGGTCACCAAGATTGCAGCTACCGGAGATATTCCATTTGACATGTTGATAGACCCGCACCACCCAGGCCCAGTTCCCACATAGCCCACCATAGCAGCTGGCTAGTCTGAGGAGCCAGACCTTGCTACTGACACTGCTGAGGCAGTCCGTCAGATGTTCACCAACCCAACTACTCCCGGATTTGAGGATGATGAGATCCAATTGGATACTGAGGTTGGTGCCACTGCTGGGGACACGGAGATGGCCACAGAGCCATAGTGAGTTTTCTTCACTCCCACCCTTCTTATACTCTTATTTTGTTAAGCATTGGGGACAATGCTTATTTTTATTCAGGGGGTGGAGTTTCTTTGATATTTTGATGATTCTGATTTTGTATTTTGATAACTATGACACATTTGGCCTGTAATTAACTTATTACTATTTTCTTCTTCTTTATCATTATGTATATATTCTCTCTATTCCCTTATTATATATATTCGTTTAGCTTTCAATAGTTTTTTGTTTTATTGCTTTTTTTAATCTTTTTGTTTGTCTTCATTTTGACTTAGTAGCTTCTTTTGGGATTTGCTTTTTGAATTAGTTTTTGCTTTAATAGCTTCTTTTTATGATTTAGTAGATAATAAGCCTTTGGTTTTCTTAATGCCACAGTCTTTTCCAAAGGTGTTTCGTGTGAACCGGGTGACTCTTCCCAACGATGGATGGTGTGACAACCTTCTTTAGGGATTGAATCTGTTTTTGGTGCTTAGGTATGAATAGTAATAATAATGAATAAAAAGATCTAATTTAGTCATGCTCGAAGAGTCAAACATGCTTTACTTGGTACTAACACACTTTACAACATGATTATGGTTAAAAATAAGGTTTTTTGGAAAGAAATAGCTCTAGTTAGTGACCTTTTGACTCTTGTGTTGACTTAGGCAATCATCGAGTGGTTTAGTCGAACCATAGTGATTTTCAATCTTGAATATGGTCGTTGTGGTCCCTCGACTCTATCCTCTTTAACGATCCATCTGCGTGAGAGGTGAGATATTGTTGTTACAAGTCTAAGTACCCATGCGAATGGTCTAGAACTTGTCCCGAATGTATTTCTAGGCGAAACTTTAAGTTTTGCTTGGCTTGAGAAGTGATTGTAGGCTCTCCTTCACCTGCTTGAAATTTTCCATTGCGCGCTAATGTTTTTATCCCTAGTCAACCCATTTCAGCCTAAAACCTTTCTCTTTTGATAACCATGTTACAAGCCTTTACCCGTTTTGTCGTGACCCTCTCTTGGCACCCGAGCTTTCCTTAATGCTCTTGTGAAATAATTGGCTAAAAACGTAAGTTTGGGGGAGAGAAGAGGAGTTTGAAAAAGGTATCAAGGCACAAAAGAGAAAATAAATGAAGAGAAGGAAAGGAAAGAAAAAGAAAGATCAAGAAGAAGAAAAATGCAAAAAGAAAGTGAATAAGTTGAAAAGTTGAAGAGATTCAGAGAAAAGTAATGATGTAAAGCATGGAGAAAGCAAAGAAGGAGAAAATAAATATCATGGCCAAGAAAGAGTGATGTTAAGTCTCTCTAGTTCCCCTAAGGAAAAGAAAATTCCTCAAAGAGTTGGCAAAACATGAGCCGATAAAAGAAAATGGAGTGCTTAAGGAAAGATGAACCTATTCTATCACAACATATCCAACCTTAATCCAAAAGCCTTCATTGCATTCCGAAAAAAGCCCTACGTGATTTCAAGTCGAGTAAGCTTACATGAGTGCTGATTTACACGAAGGGCAAGCCTATGGTACTTAAAGCCGTACTTGCGACATTCTTTTGAGAGAGATGAGTGAACCTTTCGCAAATCTTTGGATTGCGTGCTATATTATTAAGTTAGATAGGAAAACAGAGAGTAGAGGAGGAGGATTTTGGGATCCACAATGAACTACATGAATGAGCGAGCTTCCTTGATGAATAAAGTCAACTCTTGATGCTTAAGTGTCACACTAGAACTAGTTGTGCTTAAAAGTTTAAATTGTTTCCTTGTTGATAATTCATAAGTGGTGTGGGTAATTGTTTGTCCCAAGTGATGTGTGATTGATTCACCTTTGTTTAGCTGGAATGGCTCGTAACTTGTGGAGGTGGGAATTACTTTATTTGCTTGAGGACAAGCAAAAGCTTAAGTTTGGGGGAGTTGATAAGTGGGGATTTTGACTACTTATTAGCGCTCTTTAGCTTTTGTTTTAGTCCAAAAATGCTTAATTGTGTTCTCAAAAACTGATGAAATATGCTTAATTGCAGGAATATTGGAAGATGAAATCCAACTCAAGGACAAAAACAGGCACAAAAGCTCAGAAGTGCGGATCGCAGAATATCATATGCGGTCACAGGTCGTGAAGATATTCCCATCAGAGAAATGTGAAAAGTGCGGTCCGCACATAAATTGTACTGCCGCAGAAGCTGGGTTAGAACAAAAGTTCAAAGAACCTGCATCTAAAAGTGCGGACCGCGCAATTATTGTGCCGCCGCAGAAGAAGAGCCATGCGGCCGCACTCACATTTATGTGGACCGCAGAAGAGCAAGGTGAGGCCGCACTCAGAATTATGCGGACCGCAGAAAGAAAGCAGTGCGGCCGCAAATCAGAATTATGCGGCCACAGATTTCCACTCATGTCAAGCTGAAGAAAAGTACGGACCGCACATGGAATTGTGCGGCCGTAGAACCTCTAAAAGGGCATTTTTGTCCGAAAATTCTAGCTTTGTATAAATAGAAGAGTTTCACTTTTTAGGTTAACTTTTGACATCAGCTGCTACAGTAGATGATTTCTTTTACTCTTTTAAGTAGTTTTTGCTATTTTGAGATTTTTGAATATTGATTTCATCATTTTAATTATCAATATGAGTTTAATTATCATTTCTTCTCCTATTTCTTCTAGTTTAAGATCTTCACTAGGGTTGTGACTCAACCCTAGTGTGTAAACTTAATGGGTGTTTGATTTATTGCTTTTTTATGGTTGGGTATTTATTATCTAGTCGTGTTCTTGTTTTTATTTAAAGAATTAATGGTTTCAAACATTAATTTATGCCTATTTCACTTGGTCTCTGCTTGAGAAAGAGAGACGTAGTCTAGGAAAATTTGGCTAGCACAAAATTGGGTCAATCGAGAGATTAATAAGCCCAATTAAAGGGTTGAACCTAGAAATTGTAAAACCCGACTTGAGCTTCTTATCAACTATTTTGTTCAATACCCATTTGGACTTGAGAAAGCCAAATTGGACAAAATCACTCTCTCACCGAGAGGTATTGAGTGGGTACTTGAGTGTTGATAGCTATAATACACCCCGACCAATAAAACAAGCTTTAAAATTTACAACCCATTAGGCAAACACCTAGGTGAAAGTTATAGCCCTAGGCCTTTTATATCAATTGTAAAACAACAAAAACAATTTCCTAGTTTCATTCTTTGAATCGCAATCGTAGTTTAATTTAGATTTTCAAACAAAACCAAATATTGCGGAAGTGTAAATTTAGATACACAAACTCGCACGCTAAGTTATATACTACTAACACCCATTTATATAGCTCCCTGCGAAATTCGACCCCTACTCTTGTTGGGTATTACTATTGCATCGACCATTTTCATAACCTCAAAGAGAGGAGTGAAATTGGACGAGATATATATCTGGACACAAATAACAGATTATACTGAAACATAGGCACATAAAGCACATCATGTAGAGTTTGAGTGTTGGACAGGGCACATGATCATGTATGTGTGATCTGCGTACTTTTTCCATTTGGTAAATAGACTGAAGTAGATTTCAAATAGGGAATAGGCTTTGGACAGGATAATAGATTTAAGGATGAAACTATTTGATTTGAGGCACCACTATCAATGTTCCACTGAATTTGGTCAGTAATTGAATTACCTGCCATATTGGCCACACCTGATAGTGTTTTTTCTTCTGCTGGTCCCTTTTCCTTGCTCAACATTCTGAGTATTTGTAGATGCTGCTCAGGTGTGCAAATTGGAGCTGCTGCATTGATCATGCCATTTATCATACCAAGTCCATTAGTTCATGTATGTTTAGTTTCCTCCATTATACTCACATTGTGTGCCATAGATGTGTGATTTTCATTAGTACATTTTGAATCCATTAGAACCCTCTCGATAGTCATCCATTCTGCTCAAATCTAATTTACTCTGCCCCAAACGGGCTGAAAGACATGTGCTCCTTTAACATAGTCAACACTCAAATAAGTAACCCTGCCTTAATATGACCAACCAGATTCATACTTCGTATGCACTACATCCTTCAAAATAACAACTTAATCATTCCAAACTTTTCATATTCCTATAAAGTGCCTTATAACCCATATTCAGGAATTTCCTTACTTGAGTCATCCTCGATCTCCATCTCTGCGAGTTATAACTGATCTACAAGTATGCCTCAGACCAAAATTAAAATTTATTATATAACCATGAAATTAAGCCGTCTGCAGCAGGCTCCCCCACTTGGCTCAAAGCCGTAAATCATTTCATTCAATAAATCACAACACCCATACCGTATTACTGCCATGATACTACAGTGAGTTCAGCGAAAATGTTTCTCAAGCTCGTGCAACACTAACCATAAAATACCTCACACAAGTAGACGTGGTCATCAAGAAATAGAGTAGTGAATAGAGTATCGTTCCCACGAGGACTTATGATTTACTTTTGACTAATTCAAACTCAAATAGCTTATCAATTCAAGCGATTCCTTATAAAATAGATAATTGTCTAATTTACTACCTAAAGACTATCAAGTAATGGAATACCATAAATCAACACAACACTTAAATAGTTTTAAATAACAATCAATGGGAGATAATATTCTAGGGTCACGGGTTATTTAACAATCATGTTGCATTCTTAGCTTAAAATAACTAATTAATTTATCTAGATTGTTGGTTCACAGGGTTGATATTACTCATAAGAGTCTGTCGAGCCCTTACTAACTTATTCAAGCTAACTTAATACCTATATGTCTATGGAATTAAACTAAACAAGAACGCATTTACAATTCCTGTATTGCAACCGAGCAAGGCAATTAGGTATATGTCTATCCCAATTGCGAATCCTTTCCCCTATGCCCGGGTTTTAGAACTTGCTCTATTTAATTCTATATGCAATCTAGAGTTCCCACTTTCGAGTTCAACTCTAGATTCGTAGATAATATTTCACTGTTAGCTACTCAGCAAACTAATTAAAAACAGAATTAAATAAACAACCCAATATGATAAAATCAACTTCGTCAAATTAAACTTCAAACATCAACATTCATGTATCCCCATGACCCTAGAACAATATGGTTCTTAGCCACTCATATTCAGGCAATCATAAAAAATTCACAAGAGTGCATAAGAATCAATAAAAGAAAGAGAGAATAGGAACTCAAGACGAATTCCGTGGTTTTAGAACTTTGTTGTAGCTTTTTTTCCCCCTTCTCCAATATGTTAGATGACCTAAAGGAGGCGTTTTTGGCTTATATATTGCGTACAAAAGTCGTGGGCCAAAACTCTCCTATTCCTAGTCCAAATCAGCTTCAGGGATTGATGCTAAGGTGGATGCGACGCATCCACCTCGTCCTCCATTTCTCAGCTTCACATGCGAGGGTGGATGCGACGCATCCAACCCTAGTTCCTCCATCTCAGCTTTGCCCAGGTGCGGATGCTATGGCGGATGCTATGGGCCGACTTCACTGCTAAGGGTGTACGAAATCTAATCTTTTTCTAGATTGGATGTGACGCATCCAATCTCTCTTCCTCTACCTAGAGCACCTTTTCTTCATATTTTTGCACTCCAAACACCCTAATTCACCACACACAACTCAATTAGTCATAAAACCAAAAATTAAACCATGTTGGGCATTTTAAAGATCAAATAACATCAAGAAGCGGTTAAAACATGGGTAAAGTAACATCAACACATATCGAAATATGCCAAACATAACTACCCCACACTTAAACCTTTGTTCGTCCTCGAACAAACCATCCTATAGTAGACGAAACAAAATTAAGCTCTTATCATTCAAAGCACACTGCACCTATGACCATGGTTATTTGCAACAATTAGGCTCTAGAGTATGTATCATAAATACTTCCCTTTACTTATGTCCTTCTTTGAAAATATTTAAACAAAGGCAACATGCTCACAACAACCCTAACCTCAAAAACTGACTTAATGTCACTATGCACTCATGGCTTGAACACCCAACATCATAGAGAAGTCTAATAACGTTACCTATCCCTCGTGAAACCATGTGCCCTCACAACAAGAACAAGAAAGTAAGTTCAATCCACACATTCGAATCTCATGATCAAATATATTTTAATGACTCACATATATCAAAGAAAATCGCTCACTCTCACAAAGAAGTCACATGCATGCAATTGGTACCATAGGCTTGCCCTTAATGTAAATCTCTACTAATGTAAGCTCGCTCGATCTAGAATCAATTAGGACTTTTTCATGGTTGTAATGTGGGCTAAGGGACGGGTAGGATATATTTTAGGAATAGTGACTCAACCTCCTAAGCACTTTAACACATCACCAAATAACTTAAGCACAAATTCTTCAACAACATTTCAATTTAAAAAATAATATCATCCCCAAAAATATTTCCTCTTTCTTTAAGCACTACTTTAATTCATACCCACTAGCAAGAACAAGACACCAATTTATTCATCTATATTTTTCCTTTTTTTTTCAACTATTTTTTTCAATTTTTGCTAGTGGTGTATTATTTTACAAAACAAGTGCACCTTTCTTCCTTTCATTGGTTCCACTCAAAAGCCACCCTATACTTAGTTCCTCCTTACTTCTTTTAGCGTTCATCTAACAACTAAAGTGTTTCAAGAGGTAAAAGGATCAAAACAATGTCAATTAAGAATAAAAAGGGTATAGGCTTGTAATGTGGGTACCAAATAACAGGTCTACAGGCTCAAAAGGGTTAACTAGGGATAGATTTTATTTGTGATAAGCAATAAGCTCAAAAAGATAAAAGAAAGCCTAAAATCATTTTTCAAACCGAGCATCACCTAAAATTTCGCTTCAACTCACATACCGGGCAAGTTCTAGACACAAGTACAATACATGGACAACACAAAAACCTCACCACACATGGCACATGACTCACTAAGGACGATCACATTCCGACTCTCAAGCAATGCAAGTATTCACGGAGCCACGAGATATTAAGTATTAAACACAAGGTGAACATAAGTCATGTAAACGAGACATAGGCGCCACAAAACATGCTATCCAATTTAACAAGGCATCATCAATAAATTCAAATCATACAGAAGATACTACACATGCCAAAGCATAAATATGTTACTATCAAACAAGTCAAGGGCGCCTAGGTTCATCATTCTTGCTCCTTTTATTCCCTAAATTCCTAATCTACTCGGAAAGAAAAAAGCTACCCGGTTCAAACTACATCCCATGGAAAAGAACCGAGGCACAAAGTAAAACCACAGGGAATTATTACTACCTAAAGAAAGCTAAAAGACATATTTTAGATTTTTGTTTAGACTTTAATCCCTCAAGAAAACTGTCTAGGAGATCAATCGTCGGGAAAAGTCCAATTTTTCTACTTTTTTCCTTTTTTTTTTCACAAAAGCTACTACACTTAAGAATGAGTACTACAACTAAGCTAATATAGCACAGAAACTCATCCAAACGATCTCCTCACCCCACACTTAAAATTTTGCAATGTCCTCAATGCACAGTATAAATAAAAAGAGGGTAAACGAGACTCCCTGGTAGGCCAAAGGCCGAAGCAGTAGCGGCTCACGAGGTACTCAGACTTCCCCCAGGCATCGTCCTTTGTGTGGGCACCCCACACTTAGTCCTCACCATCTAGCTCGTTTGTGCACTCTTCTAATGGCTTTGCTTCCTATGCTCATAATCCTACAAAACAAAAATAAATACTACAAAATAATAAAAATAAAATAAAATAGAAAGTAAACAAAAATAAAAGAAAGCATTAAAGCTGGGTTGCCTCCCAACAAGCGCCTGATTTAATGTCGTGGCACGACGTGAACCGCTTTTTGCTTCCACCTCGAACTTATGAATTGAGCCCCTAACATGGCATCCAGTCTGCGGCTATGCTCCAGTGGTGGGGCTATAATGATAACCAGACCAAGTAATAAATTTTTTACTCTACACTTCTCGGCCTTTAGATGAGGAATGTATTTTTTGCTTTTTGGCATGACAAATTCAAGAATACAAGCACTCTCATCCTCACTCTTTGACTCCCCCATAGGCTCAGATGGCTTGATTACTATCTTACTATCTAAACACAATGTGGAAAAATGATTGGAATGAGGACCCATATGCCCTAACTCTAGAATTGTATTACTCTTTACATCCTCATATTTATATACACAAGAATTTTCAAATATAACAGTATTTACTTCCTCACATGGCTCTAGTGTACTTTTCTCAACATGGGCATCATCAACAAAAATATGCTCGAGTGATTGATTCTCGTTTTAGCTCCTCAATTTGGTTTAGAAGATTTTTTTCAGCTTCACACAACTCATCATTAAATTATTGGGCGTTACACGCATCAACCTTTGCACTCAAATATGCATCCAAGTTATGCACAACCAAGCCAAAATTATCAATTTTATGTGCAAGCTCATCTCTCTCCTTAGACTAGTTATCACCAACGTTGTTAGAAGACAACGTCGGTCTGCATATTCCCTTAATCGAGAATATCCGTCCCAATACCAACCCTTACTCCCATATTCAAATTCAGACCTCCCAGAGTTCAAGTCATGACAAGCCCAAAAATACGGGCCATAAAAGTCTTCCGTCAGCCAAGCGTCTTCATCAATAACCTTACCTCCGAATATTTCATCCCCAGATGTCATGTTGAAAGAACTAGAAACACACTAAGAGAAAGATCAAATTGTTATAAAATTAAAAATATTTACAAAAAGGAAAAAAAGACTTGTAAAGATAAAAGTAAAAGTTTAATATAGAAAATAAGCTAATTCTAAGTCCCCGGCAACGGTGCCAAAAACTTGTTAGGACCAAACACACTCACGCAAGTATACGTGGTCGTCAAGTAATAGAGTAGTGAATAGAGTATCGTTCCTACGAGGACTTATGATTAACTTTTGACTAATTCAAACTCAAATAGCTTATCAATTCAAGCGATTCCTTATAAAATAGATAATTGTCTAATTTACTACCTAAAGTCTATCAAGTAATGGAATACCAGAAATCAACACAACACTTAAATAGTTTTAAATAACAATCAATGGGAGATAATATTCTAGGGTCACGAGTTATTTAACAATCATGTTGCATTCTTAGCTTAAAATAACTAATTGATTTATCTGGATTGTTGGTTCACAGGGTTGATATTACTCATAAGAGTCTGTCGAGCCCTTACTAACCTATTCAAGCTAACTTAATACCTATATGTCTATGGAATTAAACTTAACAAGAACGCATTTACAATTCCTGTATTGCAACCGAGCAAGGCAATTAGTTATATGTCTATCCCAATTGCGAATCCTTTCCCCTATGCCCGGGTTTAAGAACTTGCTCTATTTAATTCTATATGCAATCTAGAGTTCCCACTTTCGAGTTCAACTCTAGATTCGTAGATAATATTTCACTGTTAGCTACTCAGCAAAATAATTAAAAACAGAATTAAATAAACAACCCAATATGATAAAATCAACTTCATCAAATTAAACTTCAAACATCAACATTCATGTATCCCCATGACCCTAGAACAATATGGTTCTTAGCCACTCATATTCAGGCAATCATCAAAAATTCACAAGAGTGCATAAGAATCAATAAAAGAAAGAGAGAATAGGAACTCAAGACGAATTCCGTGGTTTTAGAACTTTGTTGTAGCTTTTTTTCCCTTCTCCAATATGTTAGATGACCTAAAGGAGGCATTTTTGGCTTATATATTGCGTACAAAAGTCGTGGGCCAAAGCTCTCCTATTCTTAGTCCAAATCGGCTTCAGGGATTGATGCTAAGGTGGATGCGACGCATCCACCTCGTCCTCCATTTCTCAGCTTCACATGCGACGGTGGATGCGACGCATCCAACCCTAGTTCCTCCATCTCAGCTTTGCCCAGGTGCGGATGCTATGGGCCGACTTCACTGCTAAGGGTGCACGAAATCTGATCTTTTTCTAGATTTGATGCGACGCATCCAATCTCTCTTCCTCTACCTAGAGCACCTTTTCTTCATATGTTTGCACTCCAAACACCCTAATTCACCACACACAACTCAATTAGTCATAAAACTAATAAGTAAACCATGTTGGGCATTTTAAAGATCAAATAACATCAAGAAGCGGTTAAAACATGGGTAAAGTAACATCAACACATATCGAAATATGCCAAACATCACTCGTGCAACACTAACCATAAAATACCTCAATCATCCGCTAAGTATGCGTTTATTTCTCTTGACAGTCAATTCAATTTTCTCAACCAGATTCAAATTCAAATCTCAACACATACCCTCCGCTGGTAGAAAAGAAACTCTCCGCTTAACATTATAAGGAACACACCTACGTAGATTACTCTGCAGGAGATAACCCACCTGCTTAACCTCAAATTGGTATCTTGATATACCCTTTCGCAGTCACAATTACTATGCAATCACTTAGTCTATCTGAGTCCAAACTCACTAACCAGACATGAGAATTTAATTTGTCCCAAAATTTAACAATCGTGAAAGATCCTTCAAAACATTCACACTCGAGACTATACGTCACATCAAAACGAAAATCAAGCACCCAATGGCCTACTTTTACATTTCACAGTAACGCTTCTCATCACATTCAAATCATCTTAACACATCTCGCAGTTACATCGTACTCATAACAAGGACATTCCACTGCTCATCGAGCCACAAATTCCACTCGCAGGGATATTACCGGACATATGAGTCCAAATGTACAAGTTATAACTTAAGCTACCGAGCTTAAACTGCGGTCTAACCATGGCCTCAAGTCCTCCAAACTGGCCCATCAACAAACATAGAATACACATCTCGCACATCATCCCTGAAATCATAAGCCAACGATACACAGCTGATACCGAGCGCTCATGTGCGCATACGAATACGTGGAAGGAATTCAAAGAGTTATGTCTCAAGCTGAATCAATCTCGCACGATAAGGAAAGAAATATGGGAAGTATATATCCTAAATTCCCTGTAGCCTCTCGAAGATAAGTATAGATGTTATCATACCGATCCGCAAGACTCTACTAGACACTTGCTCATGACTTGTAGAACCTATGAACCTAGGGCTCTGATACCACCTTGTCACGACCCAAAATCCAACTAGTCGTGATGGCATCTAACCCAACCCGCTAGGTAATCCAACTTTCAACTATCCAATTCCAATAACAATTATTAAAGAAATTTAAGTAAATAATTATCTTAACCTTAGACATTCCCCAAGAACTGGTAGTACAAATCATGAGCTTCTAAGAATAGAGTATATAAAGCGGAAATGAAATAAATACATAGTCTGTTTGAATAGTACATATACATAACTTTTATAAATTTAAGGCTACCATGAACAAGAGGCAACTACAACAGGAACGCAGGTACATCTTCAAATCCCGCAACTATCGAGCACAGTAACAACAACAGTCAACATCTGCACGCAATGTGCAAAAATGTAGTATCAGTACAACCGACCCCATGTACTGAGTAAGTAACAAACCTAGCCGTAGATTGAAAGTAGTGACGAGCTTCCACCTAGGTCGGGTCCAAAACCCATAGTCCACAACAATCCATAACAACATAAAGCAAATAATACCAGAAGTTACTCAGGGATAAAATACTCAGCCAAATAATGATTTCAAAAATAGTAGTTCTTTCTTTCAAATACATCAGTGAAAACCCAAATCGTTTGCCGAAGTTGCCAATAATATGAATAGTTTGAAAACAATAAATTTCTCCAAAAATCTTTTCAATAATAAATAATATGTTTCATTTTCCTTCCGGATAACTCGTGTAAAACAAATGCATCACTATGCCCATCTGTCAAAATGTGTGAGAAATCATGAATGATGTGATGTTGTACAACATGAGGAAAAATACATCTCTATGCCTGTATGTCATGTGTGCATGCCAATGCGATGCAACGTAGTGATAAAATCATAAATAGACCCTCAGGTAGAACATCACTCATATACAGCCCCTCGGGCAAACCTCACAGTCACTCGTGCCACTCGGGCATACCTCACAATCACTCTTGCCACTCGGGCATACCTCATAATCACTCTTGCCACTCGGGCATACCTCACAATCACTCTTGCCTCCCAGTCACTCAGCACTCGGCACTCGCACTCAATAGGTACCTGTGCTCACTGGGGGTGTGTACATACTCCGGAGGGGCTCCTACAACCCAAGCGCTATAATCTGCACGGACAACTCACATGCCATAATAATAAAGTATGTTGCAGGCGGGCAGCCCCGATCCACACTCATCCTCACAATCAGGCCCTCGGCCAATATCAAACATGTTGTGACGTACAACCCGATCCCATAAATATGCGACATGCTGCGGCATGCAGTCTGATCCCATAAATATCCTCACAAATCAGGCTCTCGGCCTCACTCAGTCATAAACCTCTCAAGCCACTCGGACATTTCAGTAAAACAGGGCATTCGGCCCAAAACATTTATATGCATCAAAATAGAGTCATAAAACTGAGTTATGATATGCAATGAAATGAATATGACTGAGTATGAATTTTCAATTTAAAACAAATAATTCACAGCAATATGACCTCTGTGGGTCTCAATAATACTGGCACATAGCCTCAATCATGATTTTTAATATGTTTTTCAGCTTAATTTCTCTAACACATAAAACGTATGGAAAATGCCAAGATCATTTAACTACAAAATTCCACAGAAATAATTATGTCATAATTCTATAGTGCACGCCCACATGCCCGTCACCTAGCATGTGCGTCACCTCCCAATAATTCACGAAGTACATATATTCAGGGTTCATACCCCTCAACTCCAAGATTAGAAGAGTTACTTACCTCGAACAAGCAAAATTCAATGTCGAGCAAGCTAAGCAATGCTCCAGAAATTCCATTCTACGTGTATTGACTTCCAAACGGCTAGAATCTAGTCACAATTAGAGTTGATTCACTCCACAAAAATTATAAGAATTAATTCCATATCAAAATACAAATATTTTCCAAAAATTGAAAATTACACCCCAAAAATCACCCATGGGGTCCACGTCTCGGAATTCGATAAAACTCACAAAATCCGAATCCCCATTCAACCACGAGTCCAACCATACCAAAATTACTCAAATCCGACCACAACTCGGTCTTCAAATCCTCAACTTAAACTAAGAGGGTTTTCAAACTTTTCCAACTTAATTCACCAATTAAATGATAAAAACAACCATGGATTCGGGTAATTTAACCAATATTGAGTTAAGAACACTTATCCAGTTGTTTCCTCTGAAAATCACCCAAATATCACCTCAATCTGAGCTCCAAATCGTTAAAAATGAAAAATGGGACGAAGTCCCATTTTCTGAACTTAAACTTTCTGTCCAGACCTCTTTTCTTCGCGAACGCGACAGGTCCCTCGCGTTCGCGAATCACAAAATATACTGCCCAACATTTTCTCTTCATGAACGCGAGACACTGCTCGCGAACGCGATGCTTTAGAGAGCCCTTCTTCGCGAACGTGAGCTCCCCTTCGCGAACGCGAAGGCAAAAACCCATGCTCACTATTTTTCCCTTCGCGAACGCGAACGCGATGCATAACCCAGCTCATGTTCGTGAACGCGAGACCCCATCGCGAATGCGAAGAGTAAATCCTGCCAGCTTGAAATTCCTATTCGCAAGTGCGAGGGCCCACTTGCGAATGCGAAAGAGAAAATTCAACAAATGCAGCAATAGATATCCGCAATCCCACCAAGGCCAAAAATGATCTGTTAGCCATCCAAAACTCACCCGAACCCCTCGGGACCTCAACCAAATATACCAACAAGTCCTAAACCATCATACGGACTTAGTCGAACCCTCAAATCACCTCAAACAAAGCTAAAACCATGAATTATACCCCAATCATGAATTACACCCCAATTCAAGCTTAATGAACTTTGAAATTTCTAGTTTCTACAAACGACTCCGGAACCTATCAAATCACGTCCGATTGACATCAAATTTTGCACACAAGTCATAAATGACATAAGAGAGGTATTTCAATTTCCAGAATTAGATTTCGACCTCGATATCAAAAAGTCAACCCCCTGGTCAAACATCCCAAAATTAAATTTTCGGCATTTCAAGTCTAATTCCACTACGAACTTCCAAATAATTTTCTGGACACGCTCCTAAGTCGGAAATTACCATATGAAGCTATTGGAATCATCAAAATTCAATTCCGATGTCGTTTACTCATAAGTCAATATCCGGTCAACTATTTCGACTTAAGCTTCCAACATGAAAATTCATCCTTCCAAGCTAACTCCGAAATACCTTAAAACCAAAACCGATAATTCACACAAGTCATAATATCTCATAGGAAGTTATTCAAGACTTCAAATAGTTGAAAGGAGCGTAAATGCTCAAAACGACCGGTCGGGTCATTACAGCGAGGAGCACCGAAAACGCCCTGAGGCGATGGTGTGGGGCAAAAGTTTCGAGGAATAAGCCCAGCAATTCGGGGCGTACACCCGGGCATTTGAGGCATAAGCCCCAGAGACGTTTTCAAATTAAAATAAAATTTGTTGAATAAGTCCTTCATATAATACCCAAATTGTCAAAATTCAGCTTGGTAATTACTCAAAAGTTTTAAAAAGGAATTGAAATGTATTAAATTTAAAAGTCAAGATCTTTTTTATTGATTGAAGCCCTAAATCATGGTCTTTCCCAAATTTTTATCTTGTCCGCTAGTCTGCTAATATCTCCTAAAAGTAACAAATATTCAATTTGTTTTTGTACAAATACAAAGAGAACTTCATTCTCCTTCATAGCAACAAGTTCAAAGTTCAAAGTTCAAACTGCAGGTTAGTCATCCTTTTTGTTCCTCCATGTAGAAAACTTTATTCTTTTCGACTCAAGTTACTTTTGCTTCTAAGTATCGTATAATAGATTATTTTGACTAGTTTTTGTGGGTATGGAGCACATCTATATATATTCACATATTTATAATTTTTTTCAATTTTTATGTAATTTTACCTGTTTATAAATATTTACTGTAATTATATTATTTTATAAAATATTAAAAATTAAATACATATGAGGCTTACGCCCCGTCCTTCGGGGCTTACGCCTCGCTGAGGCATATGTAAAACGCCTTGCCTTAGGCCCACACCTTTTAAAATACTGCTCACTGTCACATGGCTCAGGTATTATTAACTCAAACTCATCCTAGAGGTCATTGAGGTTAGAGAAATAAACTAATACATTAGAAATGCCATGTGTTAGGCAACTGATTTCCCTATTCATATGGTACACTTTAGTAGCATTAACTTTGTCAAAATGATCTTTACGTGCCTTCCAAACCTTCTGTGCATGTGAAGAGTACACAATTCCTTTTCTGAGTTCCTTAGCCACACAACTTTGAATCCACGACTGCACTATGGCATTACAGCGATCCCACTACCGCAGTTGGAAGACATTCTTCTCTTACTGCTCTCTAGTGCAGGTTCCATTAACAAATATGAGTTTATTTTTCACAAGGAGCGACACCTCCATAGATCGTCTCTATAATGAGTAATTTTCAGTTTTAATTAGCATTTGAGGAACAAGTGAGGTCCCTGGTGTGTCTGAGGGATGGATATACAGTGGATCATTACAATCGATCTGCTGAATGATTGCATGTGAAGATTCAACTGTAATTTGAGGTGAATCAAGCGTCATTTGAGTAGAGCATTGACAGAAAAAAATCAGATTTGGGAAAATCGAAGACGAAGAGAAGTAGAGATCAATGAGCAGGTGAACCAAGGGAAAAACGTAGGAAATTGATCGGATGAAATGCTCGTTGCTCGGTCGCGAAAAATCATGGCTCTGATACTATGTTGAAATCTAGCCCTACCTTTCGCCGTTGGTGAGTTTGAGCGAGAAAGAGGAGAAGAGATGATAGAGAGAGACAGAGAAATGAGAAGCAATTTTTTTGTTAGCTGCCGTAGACTGAAAATGAGTTGTACATCACCTATTTATCCTAATTAACACAACTAACTTCTTAACTAACTACCTTCTAGAAGCGTACTACATAAATACAGAAATGTACAACTATTTACAACTTTAATTTCAACAATGACAAAGCAAAATAATGCAAATTAACTACTTTTTTTAATGCTCTTTAATAAGGATATTAAATAGTAGTTTCCTTATTATTCTCTCTTCTTCCTTTTTTTTCCTTTTGAACCTACGCAATTTTGATCTCACTTTAATGTTGGTATTAAATAGTAATAAGTTTTCTATTCTTTTTTCCCTTTAAGCCAACATCAATCACTGTTCGTTAGGGATATTAATTGAAGAAAAAGTTTCCCACTTGTTCTCTCCTTTTTATCATTTTGTAAAAAATAAACTTTAGTTATATTTACAATTTTATGCAACTTAAAATGTACTTGTAAAGGATAAAAAAGACGAACCATATTTCGTTAAGAGACTTTGTGCTTTTAATAGTATAAATATAGATAGATAGATAGATACATACATAGTATTCTAAAAGAAGGATCTGTTGGGAATCGTGTCAATGGAAGGAAAAAATATTTAAAAGAGAAAAAATAATAAATTTCAGAAAACAAGAAAAGACAAAATTTACCTGGTTCGCTAGAGAAAAAATGGATGGTAATGCTAGAGAAGTAGCTAATATATCCAGTGTGTCCTCAAACTTGTTGTGCCAGAGGTTACATGGCGCTATGGCCTATCCTACTGTTTGGGGAGACCATTTTCTTGCCTATGCTCATCTCTCGGTAAATTTGTATTTTAAGAACCTCGTTTCTTTACTTTTTTTCTTTTTTTGTTTTGCATATTCTTCTTGTTTTTAACACACTACTAGCGATGCCTTTGTTCATTTATTTTCAGTTGAAGTAATTCTATTGATCCATCCGTTTGTAAATGTCGAAGTGTGTGACCATCTCATCTAAAATTTTAAATTGTTAGAAATAACATGTTTTTATTTATTTAATTGTGTCGCAACATGTCCCCCACTTACGGATTTAATTCTTTTTCATGGGTCAAGCACATAATTTATTTTCCGATATTGAGTGTCAGTGAGATGAACTCACGATCTCTGACTGTTCTGATACCATATTGAAGTTTGTAACCATCTCGTCTAATAGTTTGAACTGTTGTTAGAGTAAACACTTTTATTTACATAATTCTGTCTCAACAATAAATAATTTAGAGCACAAAGATATGAAAAAAAGTCATACTCTTTATTTACTCGCACAGGGAGCCAATGAATGGGAAAAGAAACAGCATGAACACCTAAGTGTTATGCTTCATTTCTATTTACTCGCACGATGTTTCAGAACAGTTACCGTCATATATGAAGCTTTATTACCTAGCTCTTCTAGATGTTTACGTTGAAATTGAGAAAGAGTTGGCAAAGGAAAACAACTCATTTCAAGTTAAATATTCCATAGCTGAGGTAAATTAATTTGTAGCAAATAGTTATTTAGATAATCTACCGAATTAAATTTTTTATGAGAATTCACGAGTCTGTGCTCTTAATTATATTCTTTCATATGAAAAAGTTGATAAATGCATATTTTCAATAGGCCAAATGGTATTATGGAAATAACGTCCCAACAATGGAACAGTATGTGAAAAATGGAAATGACTGGTTAGGCATTGGAAATGAAGCAACGAAGGAGGCACACGACTGGCTTGCAAGTGAACCTCTAATTTTGGTTGCTTCTTCTATCATTGCTAGATTATCAAATGATATTGTATCACATGAGGTATATTATAATTACGAAATAAGTTTTGTAGTTTTTAGTTCAACAAATACTACGCTTATTCCTTGTCGTAATTATGAGTTCAATATAAGTTATTGTGCAAGCTTAATATATAGTTGATCAAGGCCTTAAGAGATAGATCCAGAAATTTCAATTTTGTGGGTGCAGACTTAGGTTTCAACCGCTTGTTTGAATTATGGGGTCACATTTCAATATTTTCAGCAATTCTAATGGTTTTTGCACAAATAAGTTTAGACTAAAATTACGGGTTCATACCATTTTTTGTCTAATGCTTGTCGCTCTTATGGATATGCAGAGAGAGCAAGAAGGAGGAGATATATCAGGTGTCGAATGTTACATGAATGCATATGGCGTCACGAAGGAAAAAGCATACGTGGAGATTAGGAAAATAGTGGATAATAGTTGGAAGGATTTGAATCGAGAATGCCTAAAACGTAGAGTTGTACCTAGAGTTTTGCTCATGCCAGTGCTCAACCTTGCTAGGATGTCGGAGTTCTCATACAAAGATGAAGATTCTTATACTGTTTCCAAAAATGACTTGAGAGATATCATCTATGAGGTGCTAGTTGATCCCATTACAATATGAAAACTTGAAAAGCAAAAACAAAAAGAAAATGGAATAAAAGAGAAAACACGTATTGTAATTCTCTAGAATGCTTATATTTTTATCAATTAGTTTGTTTCGGTTGAAAGGAGAATATGATATATATGTACTATATGTCATTATATTTGTAATAAAAGAAGTTCCTAATTTACTTGTGTCAATGATGTTTTATACTTCAATGCCATACAAGAGGCGGTGATTTGTGTGGTGTCCAATTTTCGCGTGCACTGATTATAGAAGGACCTGATTCTTCTAAGTGTTCCTTATACTACTGTTACAGAAATAGTAAATGTGGAAAGTAAAGAACACAAGTATTTTTACGTGAAAAACACCCGGCTCAAAAGGTGAAAAAACCCCGACCTACTACTCAGTAGGATTTTCCCCGATACTTCACTAAATCAATGAGCCAAAACAGCATTTACAAAACTCTTTGTAAACCTAAGGATTAACTCTAATCCCATTGTGGCAACCAACCTCTAACTGTTGCAATAACTTCAAGTTATCTCAATCTTGAATACTTAGAGTACCTAATATAATTGCTTCTAGATAAAGTTGAAAGATACAATTTGAAAACACCTACAATAATTGAACTAGAATAAAAGACAGACGGTTGGAACTGGTTCTTCTATTTGGTTCATGTAGCTTCAGGTTCGCAAACTTGAATCACACAAGAATTGTTTGCAAAATGCCTTGCTATTTTTCTCTCAACTCACGTTTAATCTTTAGCTTTTGTGCATACCTGTAGAATGAGAATATCCTGCAATTTATAGAGTAGAATAAGAAATAACTAGAGTTCTAATTCTACTCTTCCTTTGTGGAAGAGTTCTAGTTATCCACAACTTCTAATTCCTCCCTTATCTTGGATAGTGCTCTCTTTGAGTAAGGGGTCTTTCTCCTTATCAATTATGCAACCTTTTCGATCATGAGATATCAGATATAACAAGTTAAGTTTATCTCCTTCACGTGCATCCCTTATGCTCGAATTTGCCCGTGTCTGTGTACACAGGGGATGGACCTAGTTCAAGCCTGAGTTCCTTTGCCAATCTTCAAAACAAACTTCACTTTGGTCAACAAATTCCCCCCCCCCCCTAATGATGACAAACTCTATGCTTTTCATAAGCATAGGCCATGTTTCAACTCAGCTCAACATCAACAAAATGTTAGAACATTGTACCTTTTTAAAGTCACTTATCATCAAGGACCATGTTCATTAGGTTATAAACATCACAGTCCAAAGTAAAAGCACAACCTAATTCCCTTTTTTGGCATCATCGAAAAGTTGCATAATAATGTTAGATAACCAGATTTTAATTGAAATAAAATTTTGCTGTTGGACTTATAGCCCTCAATGGTGCACAAAAATAAAATGACAGACACGAGCTCACATCTTTAAATCTCGCAACAGGGATAAACATATATATGAGTCACAAATTTACGAACCTCTCCCATAGGTGGAGAATAATAGGAGGACTAACCTCAATATTCAAAACCGAATCAAATTAAGGGAAAATATACTTTTATAATAAAAATCAGGATCGTACCTGTAACGACACCATCTGGTGTATCGGCCTCAGCCAAATCACAACGATCATATCAACGGGTCGGGCCTCCACCTCTTAGGCGCCCTCTACCCGCCCGTCGTCCACCTCTAGTTGATTGTGCATGTGGAGTATCAACTAGAATAAAGCTTGTATCTGGAGTGTTCTAATGAAATCCACCCTTCCCAAGTCTGGGATAATCTCTCATGATATGCCTAGTATTACCACACTCATAACAACCCCTCTGAGGTCGCGACTGATAGTAATGAGTCTGTGCTGGATAACTGGAATAACCACTGTAAGAGTCTCGTGTCGGTGGTGCACTATAAACTGGACCACCCTGAGTAATCTGATGTGCAGACTGAGCTGACCAACTGCTCGAGCCTCCTCTATAATGGGTCTTAGCTAAAGAGTAAAATCCACTGAACCCTCCAGATCTTCAAGACCTTTTGACCTCCTTAGACTCCCTTTCCTCGCCTAAAACACCCTCAATCTTCCTTGCAATCTCCACTACTTGTCTAAATGGAGTATCAGTTTGCAAATCTCGAGCCATGCATATTTTAATTTCATAATCGAGCCCTTCAATGAATCTGCGGACCCGCTCTCAAATTGTAGGGACAAAGATAGGTGCATGGTGGGCTAACTCACTGAACCTGATAGCATATTTTGACACTGTCATAGTGCCCTGACGCAACCGTTCAAACTCAGTGCGCCACGCATCTCGGAGGGTCTGGGGACCAAACTCTTTCAAGAAAATTTCTCAAAATTGAGCCCAAGTTGGTGGTGTTGCATAAGCTGGTCTACCTTCTTCATAGATTTGCCACCATCGATACGCTTCGCCTGATAGTTGAAATGTAGTAAAGGCAACTCCGTTCACTTCCACTATACCCATGGTGTTGAGAATACGGTGACAATTTTCTAGAAATTCTTAGGCATCCTCTGTAGTTGTGCCACTGAAAGTAGGTGGACTGTACCTCATAAACCTTTCAAGTCTCTTTTATTCTTATTCTGATGCCTCTGGCCTGACCTCAGGCTGAACCGGAATAACAGGTTGTACCGGTACTACGCCCGAAACCTAACCAACGTGAACCAGCTGCTCTGGAGTTGTGGTAGGATTCTGAGCCACTCCCCCAATCTGCGAAATATTTGGTGCAACAGAGATCAATACTGCCTGAGTTAATGTACCAAACATACTCAGGAACTGTGCCAAAGTCTCCTGAAGTCCGAGAGTAACAACAGGTGCTTCTGGTACCTGTCCCCCAACTGGAGCTACTGGCGGCTCCTCAACTGTTGTTCTGACAGGTGCTCTAGTCGCGACACGTGCCCTTCCTCGACCTCTGCATCGGCCTCTACCTCGGCCCCGGCCTTTTGCAGCCCTAGCAGTATGTGCGAATGCCTGCTCAGCTAACCTGGTAGCACGTGTCCTCACCATTTGTGAGAGAATGGAGATACAAAGGTTCAAATTCCAAATTCAACAAATTCCGCACGACATGAATGAAAGAAATGGAAATTTCCTGACAGTTCAGTAGCCTCTCGAAGATAAGTACAGACGTCTCTGTACTGATCCACAAGACTCTACTAAACTTGTTCGTGACTCGTAGAACCTATGAACCTAGAGCTCTGATACCAACTTGTCACGACCCAAAATCCCACCACAGGCGTAGTGATGGCACCTAGTCTCTAAGACTAAGTAAGCCGATTTCAATTACATTTTGAAGCCATTTATTTTTGAATTAAATAAATAATCAAAATTGACAGCGGAACAAATATGAATATGCAACTTCCCAAGACTGGTACTACTGAGTCACGAACTTTAACTGAATACATGAAATGATCACGAGGACCGAATATACAATACTATTTAATTATAAATTAATAGTACAATGAAATAAAAAGACTCCAAGGGTCTGCGTCGACCAAGCAGCTCTATCTTGAATCCTTGCGATCACACTTTTACTTTGTCCGAGTCTGATAGCTCCAATACCTGGCTCTGCACAAAAATATGCAGAAGTGTAGTATGAGTACACCACGGTCGGTACCCAGTAAGTATCAAGACTAACCTCAGTGGAGTAGAGACGAGGTATAGTCAAGACACTCACTAGTCTAATAACCTGTGCAATATAATATACAAAATAATAGGAAACAAATAATAATAAAGGCAACATAAAACAACTAGTGATATACATAGTAAGTCAATACAATCACCATTAATATCGCTCAACAATTAATAAATATAATTACACCCAGTTAAATCAAGTTCTTCAATTAAATATCTTTCACATATACTTCTACTAATAAAACTCTTTTACAAATAAATATTTTGAATTTAATTCTTTCAATTAAAAAGTCACCATGTGACACCTCATTTCATAATCATAAAAATACAGGTCTCGGCCTATTTTCATATTTTTCATAAACACGGGTCTCATCCCATTTTCATATTTCCACGGTACATCGTGCCCATAATTAAATCATCATATTTTCCCGGCACCTCGTGCCCACTTTTCATATCACAGCTGCACTGACAGTTCACGTGCCAATATTATTATTATTTAATCAAAGCACCTCCTGTCCACATTTCATATATAATCCGCCTAGCAATAGCCACAGGCTCTCAATTTCAACATAAATCAGATTGTTATCAATTCACCAACAACAAGACAAATTGCACAAGGTATAAAATAAACACAAGCAAATCACAACATCACATAAAAATCACCAACACCACAACTCCACATCATCACATATCGTCCCTGACAATAGCCACCCTTATCGCTCCTATTTCCATCGTTATCACTCCTATAATAGCCACCCTTATTGCTCACCCAGACAATATCAATAACCAACCTTATCGCTCCTATTTCCACCCTTATCGCTCTTACAGCCACCCTTATCGCTCCGCCCAGACAACATTCCAACAAAAATAACGACAGTGAAATGCCACCCTCATACCCACATAATATCAACAGTGAAATGCCACCCTTATATCCTCAAAATAACAACAGTGGAATGACACCCTTATATCCTTAAAATAACAACTCACACAAAATAACAATTTATACGGGAAATTATCACGACAGCATAACAAAATCAATTCATATCACAATTTACTCAATGGTCACAACCAAATTCCAAAGATACAACCAAATCAATAAATTTCACAACAAATAGCCGAAGGGTCCACACAATGTGTATATCACCACAAAAATAATCAACAGAGATAGAAATTATTCAGCATAATCAAAGCCTTCATTAATCTAAATTTAGATAATTATATTAATGCTTCTTCTTAAACTTGCTTAATTAATTATTTACATAGGGAAAATTCAAAATAAAATTAAATTCCCAGAATTATCAAACTCACAAACTCACGGAATTGCATAAATATTCAAATAACAATCACATCAAATTATTTTATAAAAACAAGTTCAACCAACAAGGATTTAGGCATGGCAAATAGATGATTAAATAAATCCCAACAATTATCCAATTTACTTCACAACATTCCTAAGACTTACACCCAATATATTTTGCACATACAAGCCCGAGTACGTACTCGTCTCCTTGCGTACACGGCTTTTTACATTTCACAAATGGCACATAAGACTCGATGCCTAAGGGGTAATTCCCCCACTCGAGGTTAAGCAAGACACTTACCTTTTTGAAGTTAGACCGATATTCCAAAATAGCCTTCTTGCTTAAATTGACCTCCGGGCAGCTCAAATCTATCCAAATTAATTGTACAACTTCATTAAAATTCATCGCAAATAATTCCGGATAATAATACGTCGACTTAAAAATTTATTCCAAAAAGTCAACAAAAGTCAACACAGGACCCGCCTCTCGAAAACCGACATAATTTCATGAAATCCGAACACCCATTCTGATGCAAGTTCAACCATACCTATTTTATCGAATTCCAATAAAAAAATCAACCTCCAAAACTTAAATTTAAACCAAGAGGGTTTTCTAAAATTTTCAACCAAATTCACTAATTTAGTGATAAAAATAACAATATATTCATGTAATTTAACCAAAATCAAGTAAGGAATTCTTACCCTAATGTTTTCCTTGAAAAAGTCTCGAAACATCGCCTCACTCGAGCTTTCTTGGTACAAAAATGGAAGAATGACCCGAATTTGGACTTTATTCTGATGCCCAAGAGTTTGTTCTTCGCGTTCGCGACACCCCCTTGCTTTCACGATGAACAAATTCTTCATAAGTCATTTTCAAACTCTTCTCCGACAGCCTCTAGTATAATGGTTATAACATTTTGTACAAAACTCCAAATGGTGAATGGTTTGCCTTTCGGAAAACTAGACTTCAAGGGCTATAACTTTTATTTGTTGGTCATCTCCCAATTCCTTATAGATTATATAAGCTTCCAAAGTCAGCCCTGTGCAACAGAGATTTCCAAACTCTTCCCGAATAGCCTATAGTGTATCCACCATAAATTTTTGTACACAACTCCAAATGATAAATGGTTTACCTTTTTGAAAACTAAATACAAAGGGCTATAATTTTTATTTTTGAACCATCTTCAAATTCCCTATGGATTGCGAGATATGGGCCTCTAAAGTCAGACGACGAACAACAAATTTTCCTTCTTCGCGAATGCGAGAACCTCTTCGCGAGCGCGAAGAACAAAGTCCCAACAGCAAAATCATTCTTCACGAACGCGAGAGGCTCCTCGTGAACGCGAAGAACAACACCAGAAACAGCAACCAGCAGCATCAAAACACCCAAACTTGGTCCGGAACCACCCCAAATCAAACCCCAGGCCCCCGAGACCAGGTTCAATCGTACCAACCAGTCTCAATATATAACACGAACTTGATCGAGGCCTCAAATCACATCAAACAACATCAAAGCCACGAATCATACCCCAATTCAAGCCTAATGAACTTTGAAATTTCAAATTCTATATCTTTTGCCGAAACACATCAAATCAATCTGGAATGACTTCAAATTTTTCACACAAGTCATAATTGACATAACAAAGCTATTCCAATTTCCAGAATCGGATTTCGGACCTGATATCAAAAAGTCAACTGTAATGACCCAACCAGTCATTTTAACTTTTAGAACCCCGTTCCCTAAAATAAAACTTTTTGTAGGTGCTTGTAATGATTTATGACTTGCGGGGATGGTTGGTTCGGGATTTGGAAGTGTTTGAGGTGAAACGGAAACACTTGGTTCCTTAAGTTGGCCTTAATGTCCTAAGTTTGACTTCGGTCAATATTTTTAGAAAACGACCCCGGAATAGAATTTTGATGATTCCAACAGCTCCGTATGGTGATTTTGGACTTAGGAGCATGATCGGAATTTTATTTGGAAGTCCGTAGTGAAATTAGGCTTGAAATGGCTAAAATAGGAATTTAAAGTTTGAAAGTTTGACCGGGGAGTTGACTTTTTGATACCGGAGTCGGAATCCAGTTCTGAAAATTTTCATAGCTCCGTTATGTAATTTATGACTTGTGTGTAAAATTTGAGGTCAATCGGAGTTGATTTGATAAGTTCCGACATTGAATGTAGAAGTTGAAAACTCTTAGTTTCATTAAGCTTGAATTGGGGTATGATTCATGGTTTCAGCATTGTTTGATGTGATTTAGAGGTTCGACTAAGTTCGTATGATGTTTTAGGACTTGTTGGTATATTTGGTTGAGGTTCCGAGGGACTCGGGTGAGTTTCGGATGGTTAACGGATCAAATTTGAGTTAAAAGCTGCTGCAATATTTCCTCTTCTGCGGGACATTCTTGGCTATGATCAAGCCCAGATATCGAGCCAGATATCGAGCCCAGATATCGAGCCCAGGGTTGACGAGGTACAGGCTCGAGCTAGTGTATCGAAGCCATGATCGAAGGTCCAACTCGAGGGCCATGATCGAAGGTTCAGCTCGAGGGCCAGGATCGAGACCCAAGATCGAGGGTCACAATCGAAGGTTCAAGCTCGATGCCATGATTGAGGCTATGATCTAAGGCCCAACCTCGATACCCTGATCGTGGCCATGACCGAGGTCCAGGCTCGAGCCTGTGATCGAAGCCGCGATCGAAGGCAAGGCTCGAGGGCATGATCGAAGGTATGGCTCGAGGGCTAGGATCGAGACCCAAGCTCGATGCCCTGATCGAAGGCACAAGTTCGATGCCGCAATCGAGGCCCAGTTCCGAAGGCTGCTGGGCAGTTTTATAAAAAGAGGGCATTCGTCCCATTTGCCATTTTTGACAAACTTGAGCTTGAGCAGAGACGACTTTTGGCAGATTTTCAAGGGAAAAAATATTGGGGTAAGTGATTCTAACTCGGATTTGGTCTACATATACAAGTATATCATTGTTTTCACCATAAATTAGTGTTTTGAGATTGAAATTTGGAAAAGTTTAGAAATCTCATAGAAACAAAATTTTGAGATTTCGGTATCGATTCGGAGTCGGGTTTGAGTGAAACTGGTATGGTTGGACTCGTAATTGAATGGGTTGTCGAATTTCATAACTTTCGCCGGATTCCGAGATGTGGGCCCTGCGGGCGATTTTTTAATTAATTTCGGAATTTTTATTAAAAATGTAGTATTTCCTTATAGAATTTATTTTCTATAATTTTTAGTGATTGTATCGAATTATTTTGGCTAGATTCGAGCCAGACAGAGTTGGATAATCGTGGAAAAGGCAAAATTGTGGATTAAATTGGAGCAAGACGAGGTAAGTCTCTTGTCTAATCTTGTGAGGGGGAAATTACATCATAAGTGATTAAAATTAAATAATTGTGGCTAATTGTGGGGGGCTACGTACGCACGAGGTGACCAGAGTCCGTGCGTAGCTACTATTAATGCTAAAGTCCGGGTAGTTTAGGACTCAAAGTATGCCTTACTTGTGTAAATTGTAATCTTTGATTTATTTATATTAATTGATATCTATATGAATATATTGTGAATTGTTAGATAAAGATATTAAAGGATGGAAATCTCATAGGCTTTATTGTCTATTTAAATCAATTAATTGTTAAAAGAAATTATTCTCCTCCCAAATTCATCTCATAATTAATATACTCTCCTTCCAAAGGCACATAAGAAAATGTCCTCCTTTCTTGTGGAGCGGGCCGTACACCTCGGCAGGATAGATGCATCTATGGATCGCGCCGCACGTCCCTCGGCAGTGTACACGACACTCTGGATCGGGCCGTACGTCCTTGGCAGAAATCGTGCTTAATAATAATAATAATAACACGATATTTTAATAAATTATTTCAGCTTGTGAAGCTAATTAATAAATTGGAAAATCCTTGGAATTCAATAAATTATTATTCTTGCTTGTTAAGGAATTAATTGTTACTCCTGTAAATGGGATTTAATTGATAAATTGGAAATTATTTGAGTTGAAGCAATATTATTAATGTATTGAGAATTGTTACATTTGAAGGAATTTGATCATTTCCGCTGATTAAATAAATTATTTGTAAATTCTGTAAATCATGCTGATTTGAATATCCTAATTTTATTTCAATTATTATTGACCCATAGTGAGTGTCAAAGTCGGCCATCTCGTCTCTACCACTTTGAGATTAGGCCTGATACTTACTGGGTACACGTTGTTTACGTGCTCATACTACACTTGTTGCACTTTTTGTGCAGGATCTGAGATACGTACTAGTGGAGGACCTAACATCACATACCCACATCATCCCGAGGCATAGTGGTGAGCTGCCTTTCTGAGCCGTTCTGCAGCTACCAGTGTCTCTTCTTATATTTATATTCTGTCTATTTTATTTCAGACAGTATTTGGAGCTTTGTATAATCTACTAGATGCTCATGCACTTGTGACACCGGGTTTTGGCATACACATTGGTAGAAATTAGTATTTTATTATTTTTTTGGAATAAAAGTTTAAACAATGTATGTTTGACTTATTAGTTGGCTTGCCTAGCTGTAGTGTTGGGCGCCATCACGACCTATAGGTGAAATTGGGTCGTGACATCAACCCCCCGGTCAAACGTTTCAAAAATTCATCTTTCGCCATTTCAAGCCAAATTCCTTTACAGACCTCCAAATAATTTTCCGGACACGCTCCTTAATCCATAATCACCATACGGAGCTATTGACATCATCAAAATTCCATTCCGAAGTCGTCTTCACACAGTTTCGACTACGGTTAAAATCCTTAGACTTAAGCTTCCGTTTTAGGGACTAAGTGTCCCAAATCACTCCGAATCATCCGGTAACTGAATTCAACCATGGACGCAAGTCAATACACATAATATGAAGCTACTCAGGGCCTTATGCTGCCAGATGAGGCTTAAATTCTTAAAACGATAAGTCGGGTCGTTACATTGTGATAGGGAGAACTTATCATAACTTGGCTAGATGCGTACAAGTGTTGTTGCGTACAACTTATTTTGGCAATTTTGTTCTCATAACCAATGGTTTAGATATAATTGGAGGCATATAATTTCTGCTAAACTAACTTGGATTTAAACCAGTATTATCAAGATAAATCAACATAATTTATATTCTGGAACTGTGCTCTAATAATTTGAGCAATCAATCTTGCAAAAACCAAACTGCAAGTTGATAACAAATGCACATGTGACCATAGAATAGATGCATCTATTAAAATCATATAATAGTAAACGGTCCACATGGAAGGTGACTGGGCCCATATATTTATCACCTTTTATTCGTTCCAGAAATCAAGGGATTCAATCACAACCTTAACTGGTATATCATGAGAATAAACAGCACAAGAGAATTCTTGAAGAATCTTATATTTTTTCAATATATGCCAATGTTATTCTCAATTAATCTTTCGCATCATAATTGAACCGAGATGGTCAACCGGTCATGCCAACTAATATTTATTTCAATAAACCTCTAGTTTACTTGTGACAAATGATTCCATCATTATGCTTATATTTGTGTAGTACAAATAGAAAGAAAATCGGGTAACCTTTCATATTTATCCGCTATGATTATAGAAATATGAAGATATTCAATATTCCTTTCATTTATAGTCTCAATATGCCAACCACTTTGACTTATACATTTGAAACTCAAAAAGTTTCTTTTGAGACTTTACAATATCAATGTCGTGAATAATTTTATTCATCCGGGAAGTAACAAATTAATTTTTCCGGAGCACTTAACAACTTTTGTACTACAAGTTCTTTTGTCACACCATTCATATGGTAAATGTCTCCTTCACAGAGAAACTTATATCATAATAAATTGTCATGGTCAAAATCATCATAAGCAAAATCATTTCTTGATTTAATTTTGCCTTTAATAACTTTTTATAAGGCACAACAAAAAATATATATATTTTTGGCGTATCACATGTACGTGACCAATGACATATTCATGTAACCACACAATAATATTTATTCTCTTTATTTCACTCAAACCTCCCTTAGAGGTGAGTTGTGTGGTATTCATCTAATCATGCATTGCATGTCTTTATTCATTACTTTGATCACATATTGCCACATTCACCTTTAGGAATGGGTCTGCATTATCAATGCTTATCACAAGTCACATTCTCTTCAAGGAATGGATCATAATCAACTTCGTGCTTTATTATTTTTCATACCAATTTGATGGTAAACATTGCCTTCACATTTTGAAGGACTATTTTGAAAACCCTTATTGTTCTCCTTTTATAATCATAGTGATGATTATTATTATTTTTATCTTTAGAATGCCCACGTTCATTGTTCAACCACTTGTCTTCATTTAGACTTATTATGTGCCGCTACCACATTCACTTAAAGAATGGAGCAAATCAAGTGGGACAATTTCATGCCTTTTCACGAAAAATATATTATTTTTCTTTAGTTATCATTATATCATCAATATGGTATAGTGGGACTCAAACCCAATTTTTTACCAATATAAAGGCATGTTAGGCCATAATGAATTGGGACTGAAACACAATTCTTATCATCATGGAGCATCAGGACTTGATCCTGATGTCTTACCCTCATGGTGCACTGCGACTTGAACTCATTGAAGTTGATATCATTAATAGCAAAGGACAAAAATAATTTCAAATACGAAGGAAATGCTTACCTCTTGAGTTAAACTATTCATAATGTCATTTGGATATAATTCTCAACAATAGACTTTCGTTTACTCAAATCAGCTAAGTAATTAGTGTTAAACAGATATATAAAAATACAAAATAATATTGAAAATTCACATGTGGTCTTTGCTGCAATAAGCTTATTTCAAGATGAAAGTGATATGACCAGAACATTAAGGAAAAATTATGTATCAAACAGAATAATAGTACTATTAGTTACTATGCACTTTTGTGAAAACAAAGTATTATGCTCTCTTGAAAAATAAAAAGATATAGCAGAACCTTTAAGTCAATCAGGGAATCAAAAAAATAGTGGACAAATCTCTGTCTACTATCTACTACTATATGCTTTCCATATAGAAATGATTCAATATGTTAATTTGATAAGAACTATCATCAATGAAAATATCGGTGTAGTACATACTTCTTGTACTAATATTTGATCTTATCAAAATAAAATAGTTACGAATAGTTAAGAATATTATTATTATTATTATATTATATTTGACAGTAAACTAATGTATAATCATTATACTAGGCATACTAAAATCGTATTATAAGGTAAAACCATAAGCATACATAATAAAGTATAATTTTGATTTTGTAGATTATTTAGTATACCGCATGCCACCTATTATTTAGTTCATGAAAATTTAACAAGGTGACATCCTTAGCAGCCACATAAATACTAATGTTCTAATAACCGGACCATTGCTTATTCTAAATAGTGGTACAAACATATCTGGTTTAAAGCTCGGACTTGTTGCTGTAGCAGAAAGACGTGTCTGTAACACTACATCCCTTTCTGAATAAAATCTGGATAATTTTGACAATAGGTCATCGAGATATACCTTACCAAAAGTGGAATTCAACCTTGAGGTTAGAGACTTCGTGCTGATAATATGTTATAAAATATAGCTCAAAGTAACAATAAAGAACAAAGAAAAACAAGCTAAAAGATATAGAGAGAAAGAGAGGAGGGATTCTTATTTCTTCTTCAATTGTGTGTATTTTCCTATCTATTACAAGGCCTTTATATAGGCATGAAAAGTGAAGAAATATATGTCATTGAATATGTCATTAAGCATAGAAATATGTCATTGAATTTGTCATTAAGCATTTGAGAAGATCATGGAGGAAGAGTAGACATCCACCATAATTTTTTTTTTCTTATAACAAACCATTCATTTTCCAATTCGGGATTTCTTTTTGAATACTCCTATTATTGTTCTTTAGCGAAACGTTTCCTTTGTAGATAAGATTTCCTTTGGGGTGGGGCTGGGGTGATGCAGTGTGCGGGGTAGTGGGTAGGGGTGTTAATGGTTCGGTTCGGCCGGTTATTTTATAAAATTTGTACCATACCAATTGTTCGATTATTCTATTATGTATATCCAAAATTATACTTTTTGAAATTGAAATTGTCCCAATCATGTCATTTCTCTTCAGTATCGGTACTGTTCGGTTAATTTACGGTATTTCTTTTAAATGCCATATAAAAATTGCTAGTAGAAGTAGAACGCAATAACATACGTACTTTTATAGGGCTTAGCAAATCTGTAATGACCCAACCAATCATTTTAACTTTTAGAAATCCGTTCCCTAAAATAAAACTCCCCGAACATGCTTTTATTACTTTATGACTCGTGGGGATGGTTGGTTCGGGATTTGGAAGTGTGTGGGTTGAAATCGGAACACTTGGTTCCTTAAGTTAGCCTTAAAAGGCCAAGTTTGACATCGGTTAACTTTTTGAGAAAACGACCCCGGAATTGGGATTTGACGATTCCAATAGGTTCGTATGATGTTTTTAGACTTGGGAGTATGTCCGAATCGGGTTTTGGATAAACCGGGAGCATTTCGACGCTTAATAGTAAAAATCGACTATTTGAAGGTTTTAAATTCTTTAAATTTGGTTTGGAGTAGGATTTTTAGTAATTGAAGTCCGTTTGGAATTCTGAGTTTGGGAATAGTTCCGTATAGTGATTTAAGACTTGCACACAAATTTTCAAGTCATTCAGAGTAGTTTAAGTATATTTCGGCGCATTGAAAGTTAATTGAAGAACTTGAAATTCTTAAGTTTGAATCAATTTGGTTTAGGGTATGATTCTTAGATTTGATATTTTTTTTACGCATTCCGAGAGTTTGAGCGAGTACGTTTTATGATTTCAAACATGTTGGTATGTTCGGGCGGGGCCCCGGGAGTCCTGAGTGTTAACCGGATGAGGCTCGGACCAATTTTGGAAATTGAGTAAGGACGGAAGCTTCCCAGCTACTATCATAATTGCACCTGCGATTGGACAGCTGCAAGTGCGAGCTTGCAGGTGCAAGCCACCAATTGCAGGTGCGAACAAGAGAAGCCTGCCCAGTCATCGCAGATGCGAAGCATTTGGCGCACCTGCGAATGCGCAGGTGCAATGGCCTTGTGCGCAGAAGCGGAAAAATACGCATCTGCGAAGGGATGGGTGCACCTGTGCTTGCGCAGAATCGAGCACTTCTTCCGCAGGTGTGGAACCAGGAAAAGAAGGAAAATGCGCACCTGCGAGGAATTTCCTCAGGTGCGAAAAACCTGTATGGGCAGAACCTTAAAAATGGACGAAAACTCAGTCCATTTCTTTCTATTTTTCATCCATTGTTGGGCGATTTCAGAGCTCTTTGTAAGGCGTTTTCAACTAGCAATTCAAAGGTAAGTTAATTCCACACCCCTTGAGTTAAATACATAGATTATAGGTGGATTATAACTAGTAAATCTTAGAAATCAAAGATTTAGATGAAAAACATAGATTTTTATAAAAGTGAGATTTTAAGCATGAAAATAGTTATGGAATTGGGTAGAAATTATATATTTAAGTTCTTGAGATTATGGGTAGCGTTTTCATCCAAAATTTTCCAGAATCCGAGCACGTGGGCCCGGGGTAAATTTTAGGAATTTTACCATTTTGGATAAGGTAATTTATTTAATAGATGAATTTCGATTTATTGAACATGTATTAATTATTTTATATAACTTTTGGATAGTTTCGAATTTTTTGGCATCGAATCGAAAATTTTACGCGATGCGATAATCGAAAAGTGGACTTTGAGACGAGGTAAGTCTCTTGTCTAATCTTGTGAGGGAAAAATTACCCCATAGGGATTAAATTGAATAATTATTGCTAATTGCGGCGGCTACGTACGCACAAGGTGACGAGAGTCCGTGCGTAGCTACTATTAATGCTAAAGTCCGGGTAGTTTAGGACTCAAAGCATGAATTACTTGCCTATATTGTATTCTTTGTTTAATTAATATTAATGGATATTTATGAACATATTGTGAATTGTTAGACAAAGATATTAAAGGATTGAAATCTCATATGCTTGATTTTCTGTTTAAATTAATTAATTGTTAAAAGAAATTGTTCTTCCTCCCGAATTTATCTTATAATAAATATACTCCCCTTCCGGAGGTAGATAAGAAAATGTCCTCCTTTCTTGCGGAGTGGGCCGAATGCCTCAGCAGGATATATGCATCTATGGATCGTGCCGCACGTCCCTCGGCAGTGTACACGACACTCTGGCCGTATGTCCTCGGCAGAAATCGTGCTTAATAACAATAATTACATGATATTTTAATAATGTATTTCAGCTTGCGAAGCTAATTGATAAATTGGAAAATTCTTGGAATTTAATGAATTATTATTATTGCTTATTAAGGAATTAATTGTTATTCATGTAAATGAGATTTAATTGATAAATTAGAAATTATTTGAATTGAAGGAATTTAATTAATATATTGAGAATTGTTGCATTTGAAGGAATTTGATTATTTCTGCTGGTTAAATAAATTATTATAAATTATGTGAATCATGCTGATTTAGATATTCTAGTTGTATTTCAATTATTATTATTGACCCATAGTGAGTGTCAAAGTCAGCAATCTCGTCTCTACCACTTCGAGATTAGGCTTGATACTTACTGGGGTACACGTTGTTTATATACTCATACTACATTTGCTGCACTTTTTGTCCAGGATCAGAGGCAAGTACTTGTGGGGGAACTATCGTCTTACACCCACGTTATCCAGGGGCATAGTTGTGAGCTGTCTTTCTGAGCCGTTCTGCAACTACTAGTGTCTCTCCTTGTATTTTTCATTCTGTCTATTTTTATTTCAGACAGTATTTGAGGCTTTGTATAATCTACTAGATGCTCATACACTTGTGACACCAGGTCTTGGCACACACATTGGTAGAATTTGGTGTTTTATTAATTTCTTGGTTTTAAATTTTGTCAATATATGTTTAATTTATTAAGTTGGCTTGCCCAGCTGTAGTGTTGGGCGCCTCACGACCTATAGGTGAAATTGGGTCGTGACATATACAATACTGTTTGATTACAAATTAACAGTACAATGAAATGAAAAGACTCCAAGAGACTGTGACGACCAAGCAGCTCTACCTTGAATCCTTGTGATCACACTTTAACTCTGTCTGAGTCTGATAGCTCCAATACCTGGCTCTGCACAAAAATATGCAGAAGTGTAGTATGAGTACATCACGGTCGGTACCCAGTAAGTATCAAGACTAACCTTAGTGGATTAGAGACGAGGTACAGTCAAGACACTCACTAGTCTAATAATCTGTACAATATAACATACAAATAACAATAAGGGCAACATATAACAACCAGTGATATACACAGTAAGTCAATACAATCACCATTAATATCACTCAACAATTAATAAATAATTACACCCAGTTAAATCAAGTTCTTCAATTAAATATCTTTCACATATACTTCTTACGAATAAAACTCTTTTTCAAATAAATATTTTGAATATAATTCTTTCAATTAAAAAGTCACCATGTGGTACCTCATTTCATAATCATAAAAATACGGGTCTCAGCCTATTTTTATATTTTTCGTAAATACGGGTCTCATCCTATTTTCATATTAATCATCATTTTTTCCCGGCACCTCGTGTCCACTTTTCATATCACAGCTGCACGGACAGTTCACGTACCAATATTATTATCATTTAATCACAGCACCTCCTGCCCACATTTCATATATAATCTGCCTGGCAATAGCCACAGGCTCTCAAATTCAACATAAATCATATTGTTATCAATTTACCAAAAACAAGACAAATTGCACAAGGTATAAAATAAACACAAGCAAATCACAACATCACATGAAAATCACCAACACCACAACTCCACATCATCACATATTGTCCTTGACAATAGCCACCCTTATCGCTCCTATTTACGCCCTTATCGCTCCTATAGCCACCCTTATTGCTCGCCCAGACAATATCAATAACCAACCTTATCACTCCTATTTCCACCCTTATCGCTCTTATAGCCACCCTTATCGCTCCGCCCAGACAACATTCCAACAAAAATAACGACAGTGAAATGCCACCCTCATACCCACATAATATCAACAGTGAAATGCCACCCTTATATCCTCAAAATAACAACAGTGGAATGCCACCCTTATATCCTTAAAATAACATCTCACACAACATAACAATTTATACGGGAAATTATCACGACAGCATAACAAAATCAATTCATATCATAATTTGCCCAATGGCCACAATCAAATTCCAGAGATACAACCAAATCAATAAATTTCACAACAAATAGCCGAAGGCTCCACACAATGTGTATAACACCACAAAAATAATCAACAGAGATAGAAATTCTTTAGCATAAATGTAATGACCCAACCGGTCATTTTAACTTTTAGAACCCCGTTCCCTAAAATAAAACTTCCGGTATGTGGTTGTAATGATTTATGACTTGCGGGGATGGTTGGTTCGGGATTTGGAAGTATTTGGGGTGAAACCGGAACACTTGGTTCCTTAAGTTGACCTTAAAGTGCTAAGTTTGCCTTCAGTCAACATTTTGAGAAAATGACCCCGGAATAGAATTTATTCCAACAGCTCCGTGTAATGATTTTGGACTTAGGATCGTGTTCGGAACCTTATTTGAAAGTCCGTAGTTAAATTAGGCTTGAAATGTCTAAAAACAAGAATTTAAGTTTGGAAGTTTGACCGATAAGTCGACTTTTTGATACTGGAGTCGGAATCCAGTTCCAAAAATTTTCATAGCTCCGTTATGTCATTTATGACTTGTGTGTAAAATTTGAGGTCAATCGGAGTTGATTTGATAGGTTCCGACATCGAATGTAGAAGTTGAAAACTCTTAGTTTCATTAATCTTGAATTGGGGTATGATTCATGGTTTTAGCGTTATTTGATGTGATTTAGAGGTTCGACTAAGTTCGTATGATATTTTAGGACTTGTTGGTATATTTGGTTGAGGTCTCGAGGGCCTCGGGTGAGTTTTGGATGGTTAACGGATTCAAAAGTTAGACTTAAAAAGCTGTTGCGATTTTTCCTTCTGCTGTATATTCTGGGCTATGATCGAGCCCAGATCGAACCCAAATACCGAGCCCCAGATCGAACCCAGAAATCGAGCTCACGATCGAGGCATGAGTCGAAGCCAGGGACGAGGCTCAGTATCGAAGCCACGATCGAAGGTCCAGCTCAAGGGCCATGATCGAAGGCAAGGCTCGAGGGCCAGGATCGAAGGCAAGGCTCGAGGGCCAGGATCAAGACTCAAGATCGAACTTGATCGAGGCCATGACCGATTCCCAGGCTCGAGGCCTGATCGAAGCCATGACCAAGTCCCAAGCTCGAGGCCATGATCGAGGCCATGACCGAAGCCGAGGCTCAAGGGCCACGATCGAAGCCATGATCGAGGCCCATTTTCTGAAGGCTGCCTGAGTAATTTATAAAAGAGGACATTCGTACCATTTTTCATTTTTGACGAACTTGACCTTGAGTAGAGGCGTCTTTTGTCAGTTTTTCAAGGGAAAAATATTGGGGTAAGTGATTCTAACTCGGATTTGGTCTACATATACAAGTATATCATTGTTCTCACCATAAATTAGTATTTTGAGATTTAAATTGGGGAAATTTTTATTAATCTCATAGAAACAAATTTTTTTGAGATTTCGGTATCGATTCGGAGTCGGATTTGAGTGAAACTGGTATGGTTGGACTCGTAATTGAATGGGTTGTCAGATTTCATAACTTTTGCCGGATTCCGAGACATGGGCTCCACGGATGAATTTTTAATTAATTTCGAATTTTTTATTAAAAATATAGTATTTTATTATAGAATTGATTCCTATAATTTTTAGTGATTGTATCGAACTATTTTGGATAGATTCGAGCCAGACAGAGTTGGATAATCATGGAAAAGGCCTTATAGTGGATTAAATTGGAGCAAGACGAGGTAAGTCTCTTTATCTAATCTTGTGAGGGGGAAATTACCTCATAGGTGATTAAAATTAAATAATTGTTGCTAATTGTGGGGGGCTACGTACGCACGAGGTGACGAGAGTCCGTGCGTAGCTACTATTAATGCTAAAGTCCTGGTAGTTTAGGACTCAAAGCATGCATTACTTGTGTAAATAGTATTCTTTGATTAATTAATATTAATTGATATATATATGAATATATTGTGAATTGTTAGATAAAGATATTAAAGGATGGAAATCTCATAGGCTTGATTTTCTATTTAAATCAATTAATTGTTAAAAGAAATTGTTCTCCTCCCGAATTTATCTTATAATAAATATACTCTCCTTCCGGAGGCACATAAGAAAATGTCCTCCTTTCTTGTGGAGCGGGCCGAACGCCTCGGCAGGATAGATGCATCTATGGATCGCGCCGCACGTCCCTCGGCAGTGTACACGACACTCTGGATCGGGCCGTACGTCCTCGGCAGAAATCGTGCTTAATAATAATAATTACACGATACTTTAATAATTTATTTCAGCTTGTGAAGCTAATTAATAAATTGAAAAATCCTTGGAATTTAATGAATTATTATTCTTGCTTGTTAAGGAATTAATTGTTACTCCTGTAAATGAGGTTTAATTGATAAATTGGAAATTATTTGAATTGAAGGAATTTAATTAATATATTGAGAATTGTTACATTTGAAGGAATTTGATTATTTCTGCTGATTAAATAAATTATTGTAAATTCTGTAAATCATGCTGATTTAAATATCCTAGTTTTATTTCAGTTATTATTATTGACCCATAGTGAGTGTCAAAGTCGGCCATCTCGTCTCTACTACTTCGAGATTAGGATCTGAGACAGGTACTAGTGGAGGACCTATCATCACATACCCACGTCATCCCGAGGCATAGTGGTGAGCTGCCTTTCCAAGCCGTTCTTCAGCTACCAGTGTCTCTTCTTATACTTACATTCTGTCTATTTCATTTCAGACAGTATTTGGAGTTTTGTATAATCTACTAAATGCTCATTCACTTGTGACACCAGGTCTTGGCACACACATTGGTAGAGTTTGTGTTTATATTTTCTTGGTTTTAAATTTTATCAATGTATGCTTAATTTATTATTTGGCTTGCCTAACTGTAGTGTTGGGTGCCATCACGACCTACAGGTGAAATTGGGTCGTGACAACATAGTATCAGAGTACTAGGTTCACGTAGGTCTCACAAGTTATGAGCAGACCTAATAGAGTCTTGTGGATCGGTACAGAGACATCTGTACTTATCTTCGAGAGGCTATAGGGTGTTAGGAAATTACCTTTCTTCACATTCCATCGTGCAATTAATGTAGCACTAAAAATCCTTCTCTTATTTCTCACAGATGGTGAGAACGCGTTCGAATGAAGTTCCAGACCGGGGAAGAGCTACTCCCCCAGTTGCTAGAGGCCGAGGTAGAGGCCGAGGGAAGGCTCCAATCCGTGGTAGAGGGCGAGGACATCCCAGGACTATTCCGGTTATGCCTCCAGTGGATCCAATAGAGAATCCCATTATTGAGGAGCAAGGTGAGGTTCCTGTGGCAGAGCCAGCTCCGGTGGACTTCACATCTGCACCGGGATTTCAGGATGTCATGGAACGTATGCTGCGATTCATGGACAATATGACTCAGGCCGGTTTATTTCCGGCTGACCCAGCCACATCTCAGGCGGGCGGGGGAGCACAAACCCATACCGCGCAGGCTCATGGACAGGCAGCAGCTGCTGTATATCAGACGCAGGGTGCACTACTCGTGGGTGGGGCCCAGCTAGTGGCAGCAGCTACACTTGAGCCCAGGCCAGCTGTAGCCGCCGATCCTCGAAAACTATTGGATAGATGGACTAGACTACATCCTCCTGTCTTCGGGGGTGAGCGACATGAGGATCCACAGGATTTCATTGATCGTTGCAAGGATAGACTATACAACATGAGGATATTGGAATCCCATGGGGTTGATTTCACTACTTTTCAGCTAGAGGGTAGAGCCCGTAGACGGTGGCAGTCTTATGCTCTTGGCAGACCAGCAGATTCTCCTCCCATGACTTGGGACAGGTTCACCCGTATCTTCTTGGATAGGTATATTCCACCCTCCCAGAGGGAAGAGTTGCGGTTTCAGTTTGAGCAGCTCCAGCAGGGTCAGATGTCAGTGACTGATTATGAGGCGAGGTTTTCCTAATTATCTCACCATGCACTAATGATACTCCCTACTGAGGCGGAGAGAGTGCGGAGGTTTGTAGCCGGTTTACATACTGGTATTCAGGCCACTATGGCTCGAGAGGTTGAGATGGGTACTTCTTATGAGCGAGTTGTGGAGATAGCCCGGAGGATTGAGGGTGTATGTCAACGGAGCCGAGAGCAGATTATGAGCGATAAGCGGTTCAGGTACTCTGGAGAGTTCAGAGGTGCTCCGTCCGGGGGCAGAGGTCAGTTCGTGAGGGGGCAGTCCAGCAGACCCCCATATCCAGCACCATCTCCTCGAGGTGCTCCAGTGCGACCTTATCTCAGTGCTATCCCAGAGAGTTATTACCGCCCACCAGCTATTCAGGGTCCTCCCAGTGGGTATTCATGTCCCCAGGGCCAGACATTAAGTCAGCATCCTATCGCACTGAAGAGTTGTTATGAGTGCGGGGATTCCAGTCACATGAGGAGGTTTTGCCCCAGGCTTCGGGGTAGACCTGTACAGCAGGATCAGCAGCCTATGCTTATCAGACCAGTTGCTCCACCAGTAGTCCGACCACCCAGAGGTGGAGGACAGGTGGGTAGGGGCCATCCTAGAGGTGGAGGTCAGCCAGGCGGAGGCTAGACAGTTGGCGCTCCAGCTCGGTTCTATGCTTTTTTGACTAGACCAGATGTAGAGGCTTCAGATGCCGTGATTACAGGTATTATTTCTATTTGTGGCAAAGATGCCTCAGTATTATTTGATCCAGGATCTATGTATTCATATGTGTCATCTCTATTTGCTCCATTCCTGGGTGTTTCTCGTGAGTCCTTGAGTACTCATGTTTTTGTGTCCACTCCTGTGGGCGATTCTGTTGTTGTGAACCGGATCTACCGGTCCTGTATTATTACATTCTGTGGTTATGAAACTAGAGCAGATCTCCTATTGCTTGAGATGACCGATTTTGAAATTATTCTGGGTATGGATTGGTTATCTCCATATCATGCTATTCTAGATTGTCATGCCAAGACTGTTACCTTGGCTATTCCAGCATTTCCTAAGCTGGAGTGGAAGGGTTCGCATGTTAGTTCATTTAATTGAGTTATTTCTTTTATAAAGGCTCAACACATAGTTGAGAAGGGTTGTTTGGCTTATCTAGCCTATGTTCGGGATACTACTGTAGAGACTCCGGCTATTGATTCAGTGCATGTAGTTTGGGAGTTCCCCAATGTATTTCCGTCAGATCTTCCAGGTATGCCACCTGATCGTGATATTGATTTCTGTATTGACTTGGCTTCAGATACCCAGCCTATATCTATCCCACCGTATCGCATGGCTCCGAAAGAATTGAAAGAACAGCTTGAAGAGTTACTAGCCAAAGGGTTTGTCAGACCGAGTGTATCGCCTTGGGGTGCACCAGTATTATTTGTGAAAAAGAAGGATGGAACAATGCGGATGTGTATTGATTATCGCCAATTGAACAAAGTCACTATTAAGAACAAGTACCCGTTGCCGCGTATTGATGATCTATTTGACCAGTTGCAGGGTGCTAGGGTATTCTCTAAGATCGACTTGAGGTTAGGGTACCATTAGTTGAAGATTCAGGATTCGGATGTTCCGAAGACTGCTTTTCGGACTAGATATGGTCATTATGAGTTTCTGGTGATGTCCTTCGGTTTAACTAATGCCCCGGCAGTGTTTATGGATCTGATGAATAGAGTATTCATGCCATATATTGATTTGTTTGTCATTGTCTTCATTGATGACATCTTAATCTATTCGCGCAGTAAGGAGGAACATGAGCAGCATATGAGAGTAGTGCTTCAGACATTGCGAGAACAAAAGCTATATGCTAAGTTCTCTAAATATAAGTTTTGGCTAGATTCTGTAGCATTTTTGGGACATATTATATCGGGCGAAGGTATTAAAGTTGATCCCAAAAAGATTGAGGCAGTTCAGAATTGGCATCGTCCCACTTCAGCGACTGAGATCAGGAGTTTTCTGGGTTTAGCAGGTTATTATCGTCGGTTCGTGGAAGGTTTTTCATCTATTGCAGCACCTTTGACCAAATTAACCCAGAAGGGTTTTCAGTTCCGATGGTCCGATGATTGTGAGTCAAGCTTTCAGAAGCTCAAGACAGCACTGACTACAGCACTCGTGTTAGTGTTACCATCTGGTTCGGGAATATATATACAGTGTATTGCGACGCGTTACACGTTGGCTTGGGTTGTGTATTGATGCAGGAAAGGCGAGTTATTGCATATGCTTCACGTCAGCTGGAGCCCCATGAGAAGAATTATCCAGTACATGATTTGGAGTTAGCTGCGATTGTTCACGCTCAAAAGATTTGGAGGCATTATCTTTATGGGGTGTCTTGTGAAGTTTACACTGATCATCATAGTTTGCAGCATTTATTCAAGCAGAGGGATCTAAATTTGAGGCAGTGCAGATGGCTGGAGTTACTAAAGGATTATGATATTACTATCTTGTATCATCCGGGCAAAGCAAATGTGGTTGCAGATGCCTTGAGCAGGAAGGCAGAGAGTATGGGTAGTTTGGCTTTCATTTCAGCTGAGGAAAGGCCATTAGCCTCAGATATTCAGTCCTTGGCTAACAAACTTATGAGGCTGGATATTTCAGAGCCCAACCGAGTTCTTGCATGTGTGGTGGCCCAATCTTCACTATTTGAGCAGATCAAGGCTCGCCTGTATGATGACCCATACTTGATGGTTCTTCGTGAAACGGTACTACGAGGTGGTGCCAAGGAAGTTACTTTTAGAGCGGATGGTGTTCTGTGACTCCAGGATCATCTATGTGTTCCTAATGTGGATGGACTGAGGAAAAAGATCCTGGAAAGGGCACACAGTTCTCGATATTCTAGTCATCTGAGTGCTACTAAGATGTATCGTGACTTAAGGCAACATTATTGGTGGCGACGAATGAAAAAGGATATAGTTGAGTATGTATCTAGATGTCTAAATTTCCAGCAAGTGAAATATGAGCACCAGAGGCCAGGTAGCCTACTTCAGCAGATGACTATACCAGAGTGGAAATGGGAACGAATTACTATGGACTTTGTAGTTGGGTTGCCGCGGACCTTGAGGAAGTTTGATGCAGTTTGGGTGATTGTTGACAGGTTGACCAAGTCGACACATTTTATTCATGTTGTGACTACGTATACTTCAGAGAGGTTGGCCCAGATTTATATTCAGGAGGTGTGCCAATTTCCATCATATAAGATAGAGGCCCTTAGTTTACTTCACATTTTTGGAGAGCAGTACAGAGTGAGTTAGGGACCCGTGTAGAGCTCAGCACAACCTTTCATCCACAGACCGACGGACAGTCAGAGCGAACAATTCAGATTTTGGAGGATATGCTCAGGGAATGTGTGATCGACTTTGGAGGTTAGTGGGATCGTTTCCTGCCTTTGGCCGAGTTTGCTTATAATAACAGTTACCAATCCAACATCGAGATGGCTCTATTTGAGGCTTTATATGGTCGGCGATGTCGTTCGCCCATTGGATGGTTTGAGCCCGGTGAGGCTAAGTTATATGGTACTGATTTGGTAAGGGGATGCCTTGGAAAAGGTAAAGTTGATTTAGGAGCGACTTCGTACAACACAGTCCAGACAAAAGAGTTATGCGGATCAGAAAGCGCGTGATATATCATTTATGGTAGGTGAAAAAGTTCTCTTGAAGGTTTCGCCGATGAAGGGAATTATGAGATTCGGGAAGAAGGGCAAGTTGAGCCCAAGGTTTATAGGCCCATTTGAGGTGTTGAAACGAGTTGGGGAGGTTGCTTATGAGCTTGCATTGCCTCCCACCCTATCGGGAGTTCATCCGGTTTTCCACGTATCTATGCTCCGGAAGCATCATGCCGACCTATCACATGTGTTAGACTTTAGCACAGTTCAACTAGATAATAGCTTGGGTTATGAAGAGGAGCCAATTGCCATTGTTGATAAATAGGTTCGCCAGTTGAGGTCCAAGAGGATTTCTGCAGTAAAAGTCCAGTGGAGGGGCCAACCAGTCGGGGAAGCGACTTGGGAGGCCGAGGAAGGCATGCAGAGCAGATATCCACACTTATTCAGCACTCCAGGTACAATTCTAAACCCGTTCGTGGACGAACATTTGTTTAAGAGGTGGAGAATGTAATGACCCAACCGTCATTTTAACTTTTAGAACCCCGTTCCCTAAAATAAAACTTCCTGTATGTGTTTGTAATGTTTTAAGACTTGTAGGGATGGTTGGTTCGGGATTTGGAAGTGTTTGGGGTGAAACCGGTACACTTGGTTCCTTAAGTTGGCCTTAAAGTTCTAAGTTTGACTTCGGTTAACATTTTGAGAAAACAACCCCGGAATAGAATTTTGATGATTCCAACAGCTCCGTATGGTTATTTTGGACTTAGAAGCGTGTTCGGAACCTTATTTGGAAGTCCGTAGTTAAATTACGCTTGAAATGGCTAAAAACAAGAATTTAAGTTTGGAAGTTTGACCGATGAGTTGACTTTTTGATACCGGAGTCGGAATCCAGTTCTGAAAATTTTCATATCTCCGTTATGTCATTTATGACTTGTGTGTAAAATTTGAGGTCAATCGGAGTTGATTTGATAGGTTCCGACATCGAATGTAGAAGTTGAAAACTCTTAGTTTCATTAAGTTTGAATTGGGGTATGATTCATGGTTTTAGCGTTGTTTGATGTGATTTAGAAGTTGGACTAAGTTCGTATGATGTTTTAGGACTGTTGGTATATTTGGTTGAGGTCTCGATGGCCTCGAGAGAGTTTCGGATGGTCAACGGATTCAAAAGTTGGACTTAAAAAGTTGCTGCAATTTTCCCTTCTGCTGTATATTCTGGGATGTGATCGAGCCCAGATCGAACCCAGATACCGAGCCCCAGATCGAACCCAGAAATCGAGCCCACGATCGAGGCCTGAGTCGAAGCCAGGGACGAGGCTCATTATCGAAGTCACGATCGAAGTTCCAGCTCGAGGGCCATGATCGAAGGCAAGGCTCGAGGGCCACGATCGAAGGCAAGGCTCGAGGGCCAGGATCAAGACCCAAGATCAAACTTGATCGAGGCCATGATCGAGTCCCAGGCTCGAGGCCTGATCGAAGCCATGACCAAATCCCAAGCTCGAGGCCATGATTGAGGCCATGACCGAAGCCCAGGCTCGAGGGCCACGATCGAAGCCATGATCGAGGCCCATTTTCCGAAGGCTGCCTGGGTAGTTTATAAAAGAGGACATTTGTCACATTTACCATTTTTGACGAATTTGAGCTTGAGCAGAGGCGACTTTTGTTAGATTTTCAAGGGAAAAACATTGGGGTAAGTGATTCTAACTCAGATTTGGTCTACATATACAAGTATATCATTGTTTTCACCATAAATTAGTGTTTTGAGATTTAAATTTGGGAAATTTTTATTAATCTCATAGAAATGATTTTTTTTGAGATTTCGGTATCGATTCTTAGTCAGATTTGAGTGAAACTGGTATGGTTGGACTCGTAATTGAATGGGTTGTCGGATTTCGTAACTTTTGCCGGATTCCGAGACATGGGCCCCACGGACGAATTTTTAATTAATTTCAGGATTTTTATTAAAAATATAGTATTTTATTATAGAATTGATTCCTATAATTTTTAGTGATTGTATCGAATTATTTTGGATAGATTCGAGCCAGACAGAGTTGGATAATCGTGGAAAAGGCCTTATAGTGAATTAAATTGGAGCAAGATGAGGTAAGTCTCTTGTCTAATCTTGTGAGGGGGGAAATACCTCATAGGTGATTAAAATTAAATAATTGTTGCTAATTGTGGGGAGCTATGTACGCACGAGGTGATGAGAGTCCATGCGTAGCTACTATTAATGCTAAAGTTCGGGTAGTTTAAGACTCAAAGCATGCATTACTTATGTAAATTGTATTCTTTATTTAATTAATATTAATTGATATATATGAATATATTGTGAATTGTTAGATAAATATATTAAAGGATGGAAATCTCATAGGCTTGATTTTCTGTTTAAATCAATTAATTGATAAAAGAAATTGTTTTCCTCCCGAATTTATCTTATAATAAATATACTCTCCTTCCGGAGGCACATAAGAAAATGTCCTCCTTTCTTGTGGAGCGGGCCGCACGCCTCGGCAGGATAGATGCATCTATGGATCGCGCCGCACGTCCCTCAACAGTATACACGACACTCTGGATCGGGCCGTACGTCCTCGGCAGAAATTGTGCTTAATAATAAAAATTACAAGATACTTTAATAATTTAATTCATCTTGTGAAGCTAATTAATAAATTGGATAATCTTTGAAATTTAATGAATTATTATTCTTGCTTGTTAAGGAATTAATTATTACTCCTGTAAATGAGGTTTAATAGATAAATTGGAAATTATTTGAATTGAAAGAATTTTAATTAATATATTGAGAATTATTACATTTGAAGGAATTTGATTATTTCTGCTGATTAAATAAATTATTGTAAATTCTGTAAATCATGCTGATTTAAATATCCTAGTTTTGTTTTAGTTATTATTATTGGCCCATAGTGAGTGTCAAAGTCGGCCATCTCGTCTCTACCACTTCGAGATTAGGCTTGATACTTACTGGGTACACGTTGTTTACGTACTCATACTACACTTGCAGTACTTTTTGTGCAAGATCTGAGACAGGTACTAGTGGAGGACCTATCATCACATACCCACGTCATCCCGAGGCATAGTGGTGAGATGCCTTTCTGAGCCGTTCTGCAGCTACCAGTGTCTCTTCTTATATTTACATTCTGTCTATTTCATTTCAGATAGCATTTGGAGCTTTGTATAATCTACTAGATGCTCATTCACTTGTGACACCAAGTCTTGGCACACACATTGGTAGAGTTTGTGTTTATATTTTCTTGGTTTTAAATTTTATCAATGTATTCTTAATTTATTAGTTGGCTTGCCATCATGGCCTATAGGTGAAATTGGGTCGTGACAATAAATCAAAGCCTTCATTAATCTAAATTTATATAATTATATTAACGCTTCTTCTTAAACTTGCTTAATTAATTATTTGCATAGGGAAAATTCAAAATAAAATTAAATTCCCAGAATTATCAAACCAACAAACTTACGGATTTACATAAATATTCAAATAACAATCACATCAAATTGTTATATAAAAACAAGTTCAACCAACAAGGATTTAGGTATGAAAAATAGATGATTAAATAAATGCCAACAATTATCCAATTTACTACACAATATGCCTAAGACTTAAAACCAATATATTTTGCACATACAAGCCCGAGTACGTACTCGTTACCTCGCGTACACGGCTTTTCACATTTCACAAATGGCACATAAGACTCTATGACTAAGGGGTAATTCCCCCACTCGAGGTTAGGCAAGACACTTACCTTTTTGAAGTTAGGCCGATATTCCAAAATAGCCTTCTTACTTGAATTGACCTCCAGACAGCTCAAATCTATCCAAATTAATTGCACAACTTCATTAAAATTCATCGGAAATAATTCCGGATAATAATACGTCGACTTAAAATTTTATTCCAAAAAGTCAACAAAAGTCAACGCGGGACTCGCCTCTCAGAACCCGACATAATTTTCATAAAATCCGAACACCCATTCCGATACGAGTTCAACCATACCAATTTTATCGAATTCCAATAATAAATCGACCTCCAAATCTTAAATTTAAACCAAGAGGGTTTTCTAAGGTTTTCAACCCAATTCACTAATCTAGTGATAAAAACAACAATAGATTCATGTAATTTAACCAAAATCAAGTTAGGACTTCTTACCCCAATATTTTCCTTGAAAAACTCTCGAAGAATCGCCTCGCCCGAGCTTCCTTGGTCCAAAAATGGAAGAATGACACGAATTTGGACTTTATTCTGCTGCCCAGCGGTTTGTTCTTCGCGTTCGCGACACCCCCTCGCGTTCGCGATGAACAAATTCTAGAAAAGTCATTTTCAAACTCTTCTCAGACAGCCTCTAGTATAATAGTCATAACGTTTTGTACAAAACTCCAAATGGTGAATGGTTTGACTTTCTGAAAACTAGACTTCATGGAATATAACTTTCATATGTTGTTTATCTACCAATTCCGTATAGATTACGAGATATAAGCTTCCAAAGTCAGCCCTGTGCAACAGAGATTTCTAAACTCTTCCCGGACAGCCTATAGTATATCCACCATAACGTTATAAACACAACTCCAAATTTTTTACCTTTTTGAAAACTAAATACAAAGGGCTATAACTTTTATTTTTGAATCATCTCCAAATTCCTTATAGATTGCGAGATATGGGCCTCTAAAGTCAAACGACGAACAAAAAAATTTCCTTCTTCGTGAACGCGAGAACCTCTTCGCGAGCGCGAAGAACAAAGTCCCAACGGCAAAATCCTTCTTCGCGAACGCGAGAGGCTCCTTGCGAACGCGAAGAACAACACCAGAACCAGCAACCAGCAGCATCAAAACACCCAAACTTGGTCCGGAACCACCCCGAATCAAACCCGAGGTCCCCGGGACCAGGTCCAATCGTACCAACCAGTCTCAATACATAACACGAACTTGATCGAGGCCTCAAATAACATCAAACAACATCAAAGCCACAAATCATACCCCAATTCAAGCCTAATAAACTTTGAAATTTCAAATTCTATATCTTGTGCCGAAACACATCAAATCAATCTGGAATAACTTCAAATTTTGCACAAAAGTCATAATTAAAATAAAATTTCTAGAATCGGATTCCGGACCCGATATCAAAAAGTCAACTCCCTGGTCAAACTTCCCAAAAATTCATATTTCTCCATTTCAAGCCAAATTCCTTTACAGACCTCCAAATAATGTTTTGGACACGCTCCTAAGTCCATAATCACCATACGAAGCTATTTGTTTAAGAGGTGGAGAATGTAACGACCCAACTTGTCATTTTAAGAATTTAAGCTCTGTCTAGCGGCATAAGGCACTGAGCAGCTTCTTATTATATGTATTGACTTGTGTGCGTGGTTGAATTCAGTTACCGGATGATTCGGAGTGATTTGGGACACTTGGTCCCCAAAACGGAAGATTAAGTCTTAGGATTTTTACCATAGTCAGAATTGTGTGAAGACGACTCCAGAATGGAATTTTGATCATCCTTGAATATGCTAATAATTAACCTGAGGTTACCAAATTGATGATTTTTACCTTTACACATATACTCACGGTTGGTCCCACGTTACTGCATTATAGGTAAATCCGGCAACACCATCTCATTTGAGATTATTTCTTTTATCCATATTTGTGAACCTTAAGACCAATTTCTTATACTCCAAACATTTTCAGAAAGTCTGATTTTTCATCAACGCACTGTATTAGTCTCAATTGGCCGTAGCAACTCGTGCCTACGCACACATTAACTTTCTTGATAGTGTTGAAGTACTTAAAATTTTTTTTGGGGTGTTACATTCTCCCGCTTAGGATCTTTCGTCCTCAAACACATAACATAATTTATCTCTTTTTTCAGAAAATTTCGGCAAGGTCGCCCCTGTAACAATACATCCATAAGGTATATATCATAACATGATCTCAGCATTACAAGCATTGCATTATCATTATGATATCAGGACATGAAGTACATCATATGTATGCTCATCACCACATCTCAGGTCCTAAAAGTTGTTCATAATTAATTCTAGCATCATCAATAATTCTCATATTAACCAGTACCTCGTTTCAAATTTTTCACAACACTGACAACATAATGTGAGGCATGAAGACCTCATAACTATTTGCCCGATTTAACGAGTCACATTTAACGCCACCTGGGCACTCATCTTATAGGTTAAAACTCAATGTTTACAGCAGGAAAATGGCTGAATATGCACAGAAAATATACAAGCATTATCAGATAAGCCTAACAGGCATGACTCCCTATTAATATTATTGTACAAATTATATTTCACAAAGGGAGAATTTTAAACTCATATATATTTCACCACAAGGACCTCGTCCTTATATAACTTCCACCGCGGCTTGTAGCCTGGTTTAAATATTTCACATCATGTAAAAATGCGAGGATCTCGTCCTCAACTCCGAATCACAAGTATTTTGCACATTGTGCCAACTAAATTTTAATTTCCTTTCTTTCTTCTTTTCAATAAATTTCGTAAATATTTTTCATAATACATAACGAACCCTCATACCGGTAGGGCATATAATTTATAAAAATTGAAATCAATTTTTCCGAAATCACATCAAAACCCACTGTAATGAATAATAAAAATTTTCTTTTGGACTTATAGCCCTCAATGGTGCACAAAAATAAAATGACAGACGCGAGCTCACATCTTTAAATCTCGCAACAGGATAAACATATAAGTGGATCACAAATTTACGAAGCTCGCCCATAAGTGGAGCATGATAGGAGGACTCACCTCAATATTCAGACCCAAATCAAATTAAGGGAAAATATCCTTTTATAATAAAAATCAGGATCGTACATGTAACGACACCATCTGGTGTATCGGCCTCAGCCAAATCACAGCGATCATATCAACAGGTCGGGCCTCCACCTCTCAGGCACCCTCTACCCACCCGTCCTCCACCTCTAGTTGATTGTGCATGTAGAGTATCAACTAGAATATAGCTTGTAGCTGGAGTGTTCTGATGAAATCCACCCCTCCCAAGTCTAGGACGATCTCTCGTGATATGCCTAGTATCACCATACTCATAACAACCCCTCTGAGGTCGCGACTTCTCGTACTGAGTCTGTACCGGATAACTGGAATAGCCATTGTAAGAGTCTCGTGTCGGTGGTGCACTATAAACTGGAGCACCCCGAGTAATCTGATGTGCCTGACTGAGCTGACCAACTGCTCGAGCCTCCACTATAATGGGTCTTAGCTGAAGAGTAAAATCCATCGAACCCTCCAGATCTTCAAGACCTTTTGACCTCCTTAGACTCCCTTTCCTCGCCTAAAACACCCTCAATCTTCCTTGCAATCTCCACTACTTGTTGAAATTGAGTATCAATTTGCAACTCTCGAGCCATGCATATTTTAATTTCATAATCAAGCCCCTCAATGAATCTGTGGACCCGCTCTCTAATTGTAGGGACCAAGATAGGTGCATGGTGGGCTAACTCACTGAACCTGATAGTATATTTTGACACTGTCATAGTTCCCTGACGTAACCGTTCAAACTATGTGCGCTACGCATCTCGGAGGGTCTGGGGAACAAACTCTTTCAAGAACATTTCCGAAAATTGAGCCCAAGTTGGTGGTGTTGCATCGACTGGTCTACCTTCTTAATTGATTTGCCACCACCGATACGATGTGCCTGACAGTTGAAATGTAGTAAAGGCAACTCCGCTCACTTCCACAATACCCATGGTACGGAGAATACGGTGACAAATTTTTAGAAATCCTTAGGCATCCTCTGTAGTTTTGCCACTGAAAGTAGGTGGACTATACCTCTTAAACCTTTCAAGTCTCTTTTGTTCTTCTCCTGATGCCTCTGGCCTGACCTCAGGCCGAACCGGAATAACAGGTTGTATTGGTACTACACCCGGAACCTGACCAACGTAAACCTGCTACTCTGGAGTTGTGGTAGAATTCTGAGCCACTCCCCCAATTTGCGAAATATTTGGTGCAACAGAGATCAATCCCGCCTGAGTTAATGTACCAAACATACTCAGGGACTATGACAAAGTCTCCTGAAGTCCGGGAGTAACAACAGGTGCTTCTGGTACCTGTCCCCCAACTGGAGCTACTGGCGGCTCCTCAACTATTGTTCTGACAGGTGCGCTAGTCGCGACACGTGCCCTTCCTCGACCTCTGCATCGACCTCTACCTCGGCCCCAGCCTCTTGCAGCCCTAACAGTATGTGCGGATGCCTGCTCAGCTAACCTAGTAGCACGTGTCCTCATCATCTGTGAGAGAATGGAGATACAAAGTTTCAAATTCCAAATTCAACAAATTCCGCACGACAGGAATGAAAGAAATGGAAATTTCCTAACAGTTCAGTAGCCTCTCGAAGATAAGTACAGACGTCTCTGTACCGATCCACAAGACTCTACTAAACTTGTTCGTGACTCGTAGAACCTATGAACCTAGAGCTCTGATACCAACTTGTCACGACCCAAAATCCCACCACAGGCGTCGTGATGGCACCTAGTCTCTAAGACTAGGTAAACCGATTTCAATTACATTTTGAAACCATTTTTATTGAATTAAATAAATAATCAAAACTGACAGCGGAACAAATATGAATATGCAACTTCCCAAGACTGGTAGTACTGAGTCACGAACTTTAACTGAATACATGGAATGATCACGAGGACCGAATATACAATACTATTTGATTATAAATTAACAGTACAATGAAATGAAAAGACTCCAAGGGACTGCGATGACCAAGCAGCTCCACCTTGAATCCTTGCAATCACACTTTAACTCTGTCTGAGTCTGATAGCACCAATACCTGGCTCTGCACAAAAATGTGTAGAAGTGTAGTATGAATATGTCACGCCCCAACCTCAAGGAGCGTGACCAGCACTCAACCGAGTGAACCCGGTCGAGCAAGCCCAGTAAACCTTTCCTACCCGACTCATTCATGATCCAAAAAGGGAATGCGTCACAATTTGTAAAATAGGGAAAATATCAGTTATATAAATATATAAACGTTGCTAGTTCATTTATACCATTGTTAAGTTTCCAAAATATAACTCGATCTAACGACCGCCCCAACATACATACATGACCCACAAAAATGTCTACGGAGCCTCTAAGGACACAAAATAGCTACATGACAATGCCCGCAACAAGGCCCCGACTATACCTCAAAATGTGGAAACTTATACAAAAGAAGGACTACATGACCCCTGGGAGAAATGAGGCTCACCAAAACCGTTGTGAGGAGAGAAAGAGAGCACCACTATCTGCAATCGGCACTATCTGCGATGGAACCACCTACATCCATTCAAAGAGGTAGCGCCCCCGGCAAAAGGGACGTTAGTACTGTCGAATACTACTAGTATGTAAGGAAAACACTAATCTTAGTAGAATGAACAGTGAAACAAAGAGAAGGCAGTCATAATAATCAATAAGTACTTCATAGAAATACAAAGAAAACACCAAGTAAGGATCACATAGTTTCCAATTCAATCTTTCTATCTTTTTGGATTAATAATCTTTAGTGCCAAGCCACAACTCACAATGCCACAGTGTTTTTACACGGAGTCCGGTCTCGGCCCGACCGGCTAAGCCATCTCAAGTGAGACATATCCATATCCACAATGTAATTCAATAATTCCAATATAAATGCCACTATGTGTACAGCATGGCATCCGATCTCGGCCTGATCGGCTAAGCCATCTCACTTGAGACATAACCTCTTTCAACTGTCCACTCAATTCACATTTCTTTCCCATCTTCATTACATGGCACAAACAGCCTCATTTATTAAGTAGTTCTTGGCACTTGGGCACATTTTACAATTCAAGTCTTTCGCTTTTTATTTGTTTAAATAACATCATCATTCATATCGATAAGTACCATCACATAAGGGAAGGAGCTTGGAAAATCATAATTACGTTCTTAAATAGCATGATGACATGGTAACCATCTAAAATAATGTGGGAACATGAATCTTTCAATCAAACACACTAAGGCAAACAATTCTAGTATAATCAAGTTAGAACTCATGCCAATTATTCGGACACCAGGGGTTCGATTCTAAGAAGAAAAGAGTTAGCCATACATACCTCAATTGCGCTTCTTTAGACTCTACAATTATCCGGAACCCTTAGCAACCTCAATCTATTTTTGCAATATACAAATTGAACCCAAAATTAGGAAAATGTTCATAGTTCTAGTTCACTTTTAATTTTTCCCACACTCTTTATCATATGTATGCAAGATGAACCACTCTCATACCCATGAAGTATTACCCTATTACCCCATTATAGCTATGTTTGAAATTAAGAGTTGGGGTGATGAAATCTTACCTTTTTGGATGAAAATATTGGGTGCTCTACTTGAGTATTTCTAAGCTTTAAGTGATGGTTGAAGATTGATTGATGAAAATTAGGCCCTCCCTCTTGAACCCTCTCTCTCACACTCTAGAAGTATCAGAAAATGAGCTCAAAATAGACCTAAAGGGGTGTTTTACGGCTGGGAGTCGGGTTTTAAATTAAGAAAAATAGTGCCCCGACACAGGTCTGCGGTCACATATGCGACCGAATAATGGTTATGCGGTCCGCAAAGTGACCGCAGAAATGTCCCTCAGGGGCCTAAACCTTCGGCTCAGGTATGCGACCAGTATGCGGTCCGCATACTTGTTCTGCAGTCACATAATGCACCACAGAACTCCCTCCGCAGAAACCCAAGAGGAATTATGTGACCGATATGCGGTCCGCATATCGATTATGCGGTCGCATAATCGATTGCAAAACTGACCTCAAATTGGCCAAACTTACTGCTTCACTCTGCGGCTATTATGCGGTCCGCAGAGTAATTATGTGGCCGCATAATGGGCCGCAGAAACGCGTTCTTTTGCGAAATATTTTCCTCTCAGTCCGTAGGGTACTGTTCAATACAAAAAGTCTGAACTGCAGGAATCTAATTATTCAGCATAAATCAAAGCCTTCATTAATATAAATTTAGATAATTATATTAACGCTTCTTCTTAAACTTGCTTAATTAATTATTTGCATAGGGAAAATTCAAAATAAAATTAAATTCCTAGAATTATCAAACCAACAAACTCACAGAATTACATAAATATTCAAATAACAATCACATCAAATTGTTATATAACAACAAGTTCAACCAACAAGGATTTAGGCATAGCAAATAGATGATTAAATAAATACCAACAATTATCCAATTTACTACACAATATTCCTAAGACTTAAACCCAATATATTTTGCACATACGAACCCGAGTACTTACTCGTCACCTCGCGTACACGGCTTTTCATATTTCACAAACGGCACATAAGACTCGATGCATAAGGGGTAATTCCCCCACTCGAGGTTAGGCAAGACACTTACCTTTTTGAAGTTAGACCGATATTCCAAAATAGCCTTCTTGCTTGAATTGACCTCCGGACAGCTCAAATCTATCCAAATTAATTATACAACTTCATTAAAATTCATCAGAAATAATTCCGGATAATAATACGTCGACATAAAATTTTATTCCAAAAAGTCAACAAAAGTCAACGCGGGACTCGCCTCTTGAAACCCAACATAATTTTCATGAAATCCGAACACCCATTCGGATACGAGTTCCACCATACCAATTTTATCGAATTCCAATAACAAATCAACCTCCAAATCTTAAATTTAAACCAAGAGGGTTTTCTAAATTTTTCAACCCAATTCACTAATTTAGTGATAAAAACAACAATAGATTCATGTAATTTAACCAAAATCAAGTTAAGAATTCTTACCCTAATGTTTTCCTTGAAAAACTCTCAAAAGATCGCCTCACCCGAGCTTCCTTGGTCCAAAAATGGAAGAATGACACGAATTTGGACTTTATTCTGCTGCCCAGGGGTTTGTTCTTCGCGTTCGCGATGAACAAATTCTACAAAAGTCATTTTCAAACTCTTCTCCGACAGCCTCTAGTATAATAGATATAACTTTTTGTACAAAACTCCACATAATGAGTGGTTTGACTTTCTGAAAACTAGACTTCAAGGGCTATAACTTTCATTTGTTGGTCATCTCCCAAATCCTTATAGATTACGACATATAAGATTCCAAAGTCAGCCCTGTGCAATAGAGATTTCTAAACTCTTCCCGGACAGCCTATAGTGTATCCACCATAACCTTTTATACACAACTCCAAATGATAAATGGTTTACCTTTTTGGAAACTAAATACAAAGGGATATAACTTTTATTTTTGAATCATCTCCAAATTCCTTATAGATTGCTAGATATGGGCCTCTAAAGTTAGACGACGAACAATAAAACTTCCTTCTTCGCGAACGCGAGAACCTCTTCGCGAGCACAAAGAACAAAGTCTCAACGGCAAAATCCTTCTTCGCGAATGCAAGAGGCTCCTCGCGAACGCAAAGAACAACACCAGAACCAGCAACCAGCAGCATCAAAACACCCAAACTTGGTCCGGAACCACCCCGAATCAAACCCGAGGTCCCCGGGACCAGGTCCAATCGTACCAACCAGTCTCAATACATAACACGAACTTGATCGAGGCCTCAAATCATATCAAACAACATCAAAGCCACAAATCATATCCCAATTCAAGCCTAATGAACTTTGAAATTTCAAATTCTATATCTTGTGCCGAAACACATCAAATCAATCTGGAATGACTTCGAATTTTGCACACAAGACATAATTGAAATAACGAAGCTATTCAAATTTCCAGAATCGGATTCCGGACCTGATATCAAAAAGTCAACCCCTAGATCAAACTTCCCAAAAATTCATCTTTCGCCATTTCAAGCCGAATTCCTCTACATACCTCCAATTAATTTTTCGGACATGCTCCTTAGTCCATAATCACCATACAGAGCTATTGACATCATCAAAATTTCATTCCGGAGTCGTCTTCACACATTTCCGACTACGGTTAAAATCCTTAGACTTAAGCTTCCGTTTTAGGGACTAAGTGTCCTAAATCACTCTGAATCATCCGGTAACTGAATTCAACCACGGACGCAAGTCAATACACATAATAAGAAGCTGCTCAGGGCCTTATACCGCTAGACAGGGCTTAAATTCTTAAAATGACAAGTCGGGTTGTTACATTGTGATAGGGAGAACTTATCATAACTTGGCTAGATGCGTACAAGTGCTATTGTATATTAAATAATACATCACATACCAAATTTTATTTTGGAAATTTTGTTCTCATAACCAACAATTTAGATATAATTGGAGGCATATAATTTCTGCTAAACTGACTTGGATTTAAACTAGTATTATCAAGATAAATCATCATAATTTATATTCTGGAACTGTGCTCTAATAATTTGAGCAATCAATCTTGCAAAAACCAAACTGCAAGTTGATAACAAATGCACATGTGACCATAGAATAGATGCATCTATTAAAATCATATTATAGTAAACGGTCCACATGGAAGGTGATTGGGCCCATATATTTATCACCTTTTATTCGTTCCAGAAATCGAGGGATTGAATCACAACCTTAACTGGTATATCATGAGAATAAGCAGCACTAGAGAATTCTTGAAAAATCTTATATTTTTTCAATATATGCCAATGTAATTCTCAATTAATTTTTCGCATCATAATTAAACCGAGATGGTCAACTTGTCATGCCGACTAATATTTATTTCAATAAACCTCTAGTTTACTTGTGACATATGATTGCATCATCATGCTTATATTTGTGTAGTACAAATAGAAAGAAAATCGGATAACCTTTCATATTTACCCGTTATGATTATAGAAATATGAATATATTCAATATTCCTTTCATTTATAGTCTCAATATGCCAACCACTTTGACTTATATATTTGAAACTCAAAAAGTTTCTTTTGAGACTTTACAATATCAATGTCGTGAATAATTTTATTCATCCGGGTAGTAACAAATTAATTTTTCCGGAGCACTTAACAACTTTTGTACTACAAGTTCTTTTGTCACACCATTCATATGGTAAATTTCTCCTTCATAGAGAAAATTATATCATAATAAATTGTCATGGTCAAAATCATCATAAGCAAAATCATTTCTTGCTTTAATTTTGCCTTTAATAAGCTTTTATAAGGCACAACAAAATATATATTTTTGTTGGCGAATCACATGTACGCGACCAATGACATATTCATGTAACCACACAATAATATTTATTCTCTTTATTTCACTCAAACCTCCCTTAAAGGTGAGTTGTGTGATATTCATCTAATCATGCATTGCATGTCTTTTATTCATTACTTTGATCACTTATTGCCACATTCACCTTTAGGAATGGGTCTGCATTCTCAATGCTTATCATAAGTCACATTCTCTTCAAGGAATGGATCATAATCAGCTTCGTGCTTTATTATCTTTCATACCAATTTGATGGTAAACATTGCCTTCACATTTTGAAGGACTATTTTGAGAACCCTTATTGTTCTCCTTTTATAATCATAGTGATGATTATTATTATTTTGATCTTTGGAACGCCCACGTTCATTGTTCAACCACTTGTCTTCATTTAGACTTATTATGCGCCGCTACCACATTCACTTAAAGAAGGGAGCAAATCAAGTGGGACAATTTCATGCCTTTTCATGAAAAATATATTATTTTTCTCTAGTTATCATTATATCATCAATATGGTGTAGTGGGACTCAAAACCAATATCTTACCAATATAAAGGCATATTAGGCCATAATGAATTGGGACTCAAACACAATTCTTATCATCATGGAGCATCAGGACTTGATCCTGATGTCTTACCCTCATGGTGCACTGCGACTTGAACTCATTGAAGTTAATATCACTAATAGCAAAGGACAAAAGCAATTTCAAATACGAAGGAAATGCTTACCTCTTGAGTTAAACTCTTCATAATGTCACTTGGATATAATTCTCAACAATAGACTTTCGTTTACTCAAATCAGCTAAGTAATTAGTGTTAAACAGATATATGAAAATACAAAATAATATTGAAAATTCACATATGGTCTTTGCTGCAATAAGCTTACTTCAAGATAAAAGTGATATGACCAGAACATTAAGGAAAAATTATGTATCAAACAGAATAATAGTACTACTAGTTACCATGCACTTTTGTGGAAACTAAGTATTATGCTCTCTAGAAAAATAAAAAGATATAGCAGAACCTTTAAGTCAATCAGGGAATCAAAAAAATAGTGGACAAATCTCTGTCTACTATCTACTACTATATGCTTTCCATATAGAAATGATTCAACATGTTAATTTGATAAGAACTATCATCAATGAAAATTTTGGTGTAGTACATACTTCTTGTACTAATATTTTTTCTTATCAAAATAAAATAGTTAAGAATATTATTATTATTATATTATATTTGACAGTAAACTAATGTATAATCATTATACTAGGCATACTAAAATCGTATTATAAGGTAAAACCATAAGCATACATAATAAAGTATAATTTTGATTTTGTAGATTATTTAGTATACTGCATGACACCTATTATTTAGTTCATGAAAATTTAACAAGGTGACATCCTTAGCAGCCACATAAATACTAATATTCTAATAACCAGACCATTGCTTATTCTAAATAGTGGTACAAACTTATCTGGTTTAGGCACATGGCTATTCTTAAGGATGAAATTATAGCATTCAAGCAAGAGCCCAATGAACCACTGCACGAGATATGGGAAAGGTATAGAAAAATGGTGAAAGAGTTCCCCAACAATGAGTTGACGGAGAACATGATTCAACAAACTTTCTATCGGGGATCAATACCACCAACCAATGTGTAGTGAACCAACTTGCCGGTGAGAACTTCATAACTACGCCCTATGCGGAGGCGTGTGATATTTTAAATGAGATAGCGGATACTTCATCGGCATAGCAATCTAGAGTCAATATTCCACAAGGTGATCCAAATGTGATTCTTCTTCATAAAGAGTTACATAACCATGGCCAAGCCATAGCCGAGTTGACAACCACCATGAACTAGTTGGAAAAGGCTCAACTTCAACAAGTACAAAACCTGATGCAAGTCAATGCTATGGAGGGAGTCAATATGATGGTAAACAAGAGAAGAACAAGAAGCCCACAAGTGCAACAAAGAGTGGACAATCTTGTGCAAGATTGTGATGACCCAAAATATCATCTTTATATTTAATAATTAATTTTATGTTCTAAGACCTCGAAAAGCACTATTTATCACTTCTCGACTTGTGTGCATAGTCCGTATAATTTTCCAGAAAGTGTTTATGTGAAAAATGAATTAAAAGGTAAAATAGAGCTTTAAAACTCAACTGAGTTGACTTTGGTCAACATTTTGAGCAAATGGATTTGGATCAGTATTTTGACAATTCCAGGTCCGTATCATGATTTGGGACTTGGGCATATGTCTGGAATTGAATTCTGAGGTCCCTAGCCCGAGATATGGAATTTTGATGAAAAATTAAAAGTTTGAAAGCTTAATGATTTTTAAGAATTTTCTGATGTTGGATTTATTGACACCGGGTCCGTATTTTAGTTCTGGAGTCTGGTATAGGTCCACTATAATATTTATAACTTGTCTGCCGAATTTGGTTAGAATCAGAGTTGATTTGACGTGATTCGAACGTCTGGTTGTAAAGAATATAAGTTTTAAAGTTTTCTTGAAAATTTCCTTTGATTTGGTGTCTGATTCGTAGTTCTAGGTGTTATTTTGGGGATTTGATCATGCGAGCAAGTTCGTATGAGGTTTTTGGACTTGTGTGCATGTTTGGTTTGGAGCCCCGAGGGCTCGGGTGAGTTTCGCATAGGCTACGAGATGATTTTGAACTTAGAAAAATCTGGTTTTCTGCAATTTCACGCTTCTGGTATTTCCTTCATCGCATTCGCGAATGTACTCTCGCGAACGCGAAGAGCAAACTGGGCTGGCTGAATTTTCCTTCTTCGCAACGTGAAGATTGGGTCGCGAACGCGAAACTATGGGGACTTTACCCTTCGCAAATGCGACCAGCTCAACCCGAACGCGATGCTTGAGAGGCCTGGGAGAGGGGTCAGTCGTCCTTCTACGTGATCGCGAGCACGGGCACACGAAGGCTAGGGGAAAAAGCCTTCGCGAACGCGAAGGAGGACTCGCAAACGCAAAAGCCACGGGCTGCTACTCATCGCGAACGCGACATGCCCTTGGGGAAAAAGGCCTGATGCATGTGACTTAAAACAGAACCAAAATGGGATTTTCCAATTTTTCACAAACCCTCAATTAGAATTCGGTTTAGGGGCGATTGTGTCACGACCCAAAATCTAAAAAGGCCGTGATGGCGCCGGACACCACTATCAGGCAAGCCAACCATCATCAATTAACTTAATTACCCATTTTAGTATTTTTGAAATAAAAATTTCTTCAATGAAATAGTAAAGAATAAACTTATAGAGTAAATGATAAATATTTTTAGTAACTAAATTTCTAAATAATTCACAACCATTTCCAAAACCCGGTGTCACAAGGGCATGAGCATTTATTAGGGAATTAAAAATATAATACAGCATCTGTCTAGAATATTAGACAGGAAAAATATAATAACCCTGAAGGAGACTCTGTTGGCTGCGGATCGTAATACAGAATGCAACTCACATACGTCCCCACAATTATTAACCACACCTCTGCGCCCACAAGGCCACTAGACATACATGTACCTGCACAATAAAATGTGCAGCAAGTGGAGTATGAGTACGAAAATAACGTGTACCTAGTAAGTATCAAGCCTAATCTCGAAGAGGTAGAGATGAGATGACCGACTTTGACACTCACTATGGGTCAATAATATTAAATAATCATGAAATAGAAATATTTATATCAACGTGATTCACAGAGTTAACAGTAATTTTATTGACCAGTAGAAATAATTAAATTCCTTCAAATGCAGTAATTCTCAATATATTAATTAAATTTTCAAATTTATCAATTAGTCTTATTTACAAGAATAACAATAATTCTTAACAAGCAGGAATAATAATACAATAAATTTCAAAGATTTTTAATTTATCAATTAGCTCACAAGCTGCAATAAATTATTAAGGTGTATCGTGTGATTATTATTATTATTAAGCACGATTTCTGCCGAGGACGTACGACCCGATCCAGAGTGTTGTGTACACTGCCGAGGGACGTGCGGCACGATCCATAGATTCGTTTATCCTGCCGAGGCGTTCGACCCGCTCTACAAGAAAGGAGGACATTTTCTTATGTACCTCCGGAAGGAGAGTATATTTATTATAAAGTAAATTCGGGAGGAAGAACAATTTATTTTAACAATTAATTAATTTAAACAGAAAATCAAGCATATGCGATTTCCATCCTTTAATATCTTTATCTAACAATTCACAATATATTCATATATATCAATTAATATTAATTAATCAAAAAAATATAATTTACACAAGTAATTCATACTTTGAGTCCTAAACTACCCGGACTTTAGCATTAATAGTAGCTACGCATGGACTCTCGTCACCTCGTGCGTACGTAGCCCCCCCAATTAGCAACAATTATTCAATTTAATCTATATGGGGTAATTTTTCCCTCACAAGATTAGACAAGAGACTTACCTCGTCTTAAAGTCCACTTTCCGATTACCACGTCACGTTGAATTCTCGATTCGACGCCGAAAATCCAAAACTATCCAAATATTATACAAAATAATTAATATATGCTAAATGATTCGAAATTTATCTATTAAATAAATTACCTTATCCAAAATGGTAAAAATTTCTAAAATGCACCCCGGGCCCACGTGCTCGGATTCTGAAAATATTCGGATGAAAACGTTACCCATAATCTCAAGAACTTAACTATATGATTTTTACCCAATTCCATAACTATTTTCGTGGTTAAGATCTCATAATTATAAAAATCTAGGTTTTTCACCTAACCCTTTGATTTCTAAGATTTACTAGTTATAATCTACTTATAATCTATGTATTTAACTCAAGGGGTTTAGGAATTACTTACCTCAAAGTGCTAGGTGAAAACCCTCTTCCAAAAGCTCCAAGAATCGCCCAAGAGATGAAAGAAAAGTGAGATAAATGGCCTAAGTCGCGCATTGAATGAGCTGGGCACAGGCCTCTGATGTCGCATTTGCGACACCAGGTTCGCAAATGAGACACACCTCTCGCAAATGCGAAGCTTGGCCTTCAGCTGCTGGGGTCGCAAATGCGACCAAAGAGTCACAAATACAAATTTTGCTGGGATCGCAAATGCGAACTCTGCTGGGATCGCAAATGTATCAAATGTGTCGCAAATGCGAACAATGCCTAGGTCGGGCTTCTTTGCAATTGCGAAGACCTCGCATTTGTGAACAATTTCTGGCATTTGCGAGACCTGCAACTGCTGCCAAGAAACACCAAAAAACCGATGTATTTTCATTCCTTCCGAACGTCCGAAATTCACCCGAGCCCTCGGGGCTCCACACCAACTATCCACACAAGTCTAATAACCTCATACAAACTCGCTAGAGCGATCAAAATCCGGAAATAACATCAAAAACCAAGAATCGGACGCCAAAATGCATGAATTGACTTATGAATTCAAAAACTTCTAAAAAGACTTCTACTCGTCCGATTCCTATCAAATCAACTCGGAATGACACCAAATTTTGTGTGCAAGTCTTAAATGACCTTACGGAACAATTCCTGGCCTTAGAATTCCATTCTGACATCGGTATCACTAAAACCTACTCCAAACCAAATTTAAAGAACTTCAAAAACCTTCAAGAACCAACTTTCACTATTAGGCGTCGAAACGCTCCCGGGTCCCCCAAAACCCGATCCGAACATACGCCCAAGTCCAAAATAATCATGCGAACCTATTGGAACCATCAAATCCCGATTCCGAGGTTGTTTTCTCAAAATGTTGACCGAAGTCAACCTTTTCCATTTAAAGCTAACTTAAGGAACCAAGTGTTCCGATTTCAACCCACACACTTCTAAATCCCGAACCAACCATCCCCGCGAGTCATAAATCATTAAAAACACATACGGAAAATTTTATTTAGGGGAACGGGGTTCTAACAGTCAAAACGACCGGTTGGGTCGTTACAGAGTGCAAAAGAGTTTTTTCACGATTTCGAATTGGGTAAGTGTTCTTTATCATATAGTGATTGTATTTCATAAATCTAAGTCTATATTCATCATTTATTTTGGATTTAGAGGGAAGAAATTGGAAGTTTTATAAAATCTTCAAAAAATAAAAATTTAAGATTTGAAGGTCTATTTTACATCGGAATTGGATAATTTTTGTATGGTTAAACTCGTAGCGGAACGGGTGTTCGGATTTCATAATTTTTTTGGGATTTGAGATGTGGGTCCCACTGTCAAATATTTAAATGAATTTTAGATTTTTATCCGGAAAATTATTAAATTCATATGGAATTAATTCCTATGATTCGTATTGAGTATATCGAATTGTTTGTGAATAGATTTGACGCTTTTGGAGAAAAATTCAAAAGAAAAAGTTGTGGTAAAATAATTTATTGGAATTTGCAAAGCGAAGTAAGTTTCGTGGTTAACCTTGACATGAGGGAATAGAACCCTTAAACTATTTGTTATGTGAAATGCATGTGAATGGCGTATAGGCGAGATGACGAGTGTCTATACGTCGTCAAATTAATTATTTGCATATTTACTTAAAAAATCATAAATTATTTTAAATCATGAGTTAATTGTTATAATAATTATTTCTCTCCTATTCTTTGTCAAATATTAACTCTTGAATTCCTGCATTAATTGTTACATCTTATTTGAATATGTGTATTAATTGCTACTTGACATTTAGCATATTAAACATTAAACTGCCTATTTTCTCCCTGATTTCCATAATAAATTGCTATTTGTTTTTTTTTTTTTATACTTAAATTATAATTATTCTATGCTTGTTGGCTTAAAATTTTATATTAATTATTACATTTATTGGGGCAATTTCTTCTATAAGAATTGGTAAATGAATATATTGGAGGAGCGGGTTGCACGACGCAACAGAATTGATTGAAATGAATATATTGGGGGATCGGGTTGCACACTGCAATAGACTATTTAAAAAGTCCATATATTGGAGGATCGGGTTGCACGCCACAACAGACTTACTAAAAAGTCCATATTGGAGGATCGGGTTGCATGCCTCAACAGACTTGTTAAAAGTCTATATTGGGGGATCGGATTGCACGGCGCAACAAACTTATTTAAAAGTCTATATATATATATATATATATATATATACACACACACACACACTTGACTAAAATAAATATATTGGAGGATTGAATATGAATATATTGTGAGAGCGATTTGCACGTTGCAACAGAAATTAATTGAAATAATAAGGTAAAATACATAAAGAGACGCAATGTCGGTTTTTAGTATGTCTAGCTAACAATCTGAGGTGACATGGCAAAATGAGTGTGCCTCGCTCATATTTGAGCGCTTGATGGCCCTTAAAATTATATTTTTACATTAGTTTTTTTTTCATGTGGATCCCGCCTTCTTCAGCTTCCTCCCTCAAAATATCTGGTGACTTTTTCCACCATTTTCACAATTTTTAAGCTTCACAAACGCTTAATTCCATATATCAACAGAAAATTAAGAAGCCCAAAATTCTTAATGTTACATTAATTCTTATTATCGCATTACTGGTCATGCTCAAAGACAAGAAAGATCCTCAAAATGGGGTCACCAAAAATACCTCTGTTATGCAACAATCCAAATTTAACACAACAAAATAATGTTCATCCATTTCGCCCATTAATGGGAAATCTTCAATCTTCGGCATCGACGGTGATAATGAAACCGAGGTTGTCTAGAAGAAGCTTATAAAATGAAATTGGGGACTGCCCCAAATATCACCTTCGTCCTTCTTATTCATCACTTAAAAAAAAAAGAGTAATTTCCATGTCTTTACTTCTGCCATGAATTCGGGTTATAAAAAACAATAAATTCCAACACTTTTATATTTGGAGAGTGGGCATGAAAATAATTTCATACCCATTCTCTGATTCTTTTGATCACCACAAAATAGTTCAAATTCTAAGTTTGGGAGATGGATGGTTGACGTTCTGGTGGCTGACGGTGAGGAAGAATGAGCGTGGAGGTGGTATTTTTGGTGAAATTTTGGATGAAGAAGACAAATAATAAAAGGGGTGAAGGGACGGTGGGATAAGTTCTCATGAAGATGAAGATTAGGTTAGGGGTGGGGGGCTAAGGGTTTTCTCAACTTAAAAAAAAGGTTATTATTATTATTATTATTATTATTTTAAAAAATACATGTGTCGTTTGCTGATTTGTTCATTTGCCATGTCATTTGCATTTGTAATTCACGCATGTGACCTGCTGCATTCGGGTGTCCATGAGACACACTTAACCCAACATAAAATGTCTAGATGGTCACCTAGTAAGTTGGAGTGTGAGAGAGATATCTGGGACCAACTTTAGGTGCCTGTTTATGTATGCTGCCAATTAATAATGGATTATAACTACTGAGTTGGCTCCAATTGTTATAAATGAGTTACCTGATTTATTTCTATTATTTGTTGTTATTACTAATATTGCGTACAGGCTAAAGTAAGTGAACCGCCTTAGCCTCGTCACTACTTCGTCGAGGTTAGGCTCAGCACTTACTAGTACATGGGGTCGGTTGTACTGATACTACACTCTGCACTTCTTGTGCAGATTTTGGAGTAGGTCCCAGCAGTGTACCATAGACTTGCTCGGATTTCAGCTACCAGAGGAGACTTGAGGTATAACTGCACGGCGTCCGCAGTTTTGAAGTCCTCATCTACTTTAATTTGGCTGTGTGTTTGTTTCTAAACAACTTTATTTTATTCCGACCTTTATTTGTATTATTCTAGAAGCTCGTGCACTTGTGACACCAATTCTGGGATGGTATTTAGACACCGTTATTTTTATGAATTATTCACTATATTTCAGACCTTACTTTCGCATTTATTTCTTTATTATTAATAAATTTAAAAATTATTTAAAAATGGCTAATATTATTCTAACGTTGGCTTGCCTAGCAAGTGAAATGTTAGGCGCCATCACGGTCTGAAGGTGAAAATTTCTGGTCGTGACAGTTGGTATCAAAGCACTAGGTTACATAGGTCTCACGAGTCACGAGCAATGTTAGTAGAGTCTGAAGGATCGGTACAGAGACGTGTGTACTTATCTCTCACAGGCTATGAAGTTTAGGAACAATATCACTTCTTTCTTATTATGTCGTGCGATTTTATTCTATTGTCGATGATTGAACCATTCTACTCTTGTTTTCTCGCAGATGGTGAGAACACGTAATACCTCTACCGATGGACAGGGACCAGAACCCCCGGTGGCAACTATTGCCAGGGGTAGAGGTCGAGGCTGAGGTCGTGCTACAGGTCGAGGCAGAAGCAGAGGTAGAGCTCAGTCCAGAGCTCGAGCAGCTGCACCTGTTGTAGAACCTCAGGTGGATCTTCAGGAGGAAGTTCCAGTTCAGAATGTACTAGTTGGACCAGTTCAGGTCCCAGAAGGATTCATAGCCACTCCAGTACTTCAGGACGCTCTAGTCCGCCTGGTAAGTCTTATGGAGGGCGTGGCCTAGAATGGTACATTTTCAGTGGCACCAGCCGTTTCACAAGTTGGGGGAGGAGCACAAACTCCCACTACTCCTGCTCTGGAGCAGATGGCTCCCTAGAATCACGCTCTAGTAGCCCCGCCAGTTGGGGTAGTTCAGCCAGTTATTGCGGCACAGACCGGTGATAGACCCGCCATGTCTTTTGAGGCCTTATTGAGAATGGATAAGTTTACTAAACTCTTTTCAGTTCACTTCAGTGGTACACCTTCTGAGGACCCATAGGATTATCTTGAACGCTGCCAAGAGGTGCTACGGAACATGGGTATAGTTGAGACCAATCTGGTTGATTTTGCTGTATTTCAGACGACGGGTTCCGCCAAGAGGTGGTGGAGAGATTATACATTGACCAGACAATTTGGATCACCTGCACTAACCTGGGAGAAGTTCTCTCAGCTATTTCTGGAAAAGTTCCTTCCTATCACACAGAGAGAGGATTTCCGCAAGCAATTTGAGCGTCTACAGTAGGGCAGTATGATTGTTACTCAGTATGAGTCCCATTTTGTTGATTTGGCCTGTCATGCTCTCCTTTTACTACCTACTGAGGGAGAGAGAGTGAGGAGGTTTATTGAGTCAGTCACCCTATTAGGCTTCAGAAGGCCAAGGAGACCGGAAGTGAGATTTCTTTTTAGGCGGCTGCTAATGTCGCGAGGAGGATCGAGATGGTTCTTGCACAGGAGAGAGGGCAAAGGTCTGATAAGAGGCCTCGTCAGTTCGGTGGTTTCAGTGGTGCCTCGTCTGGAGGCAGGGATAATTTTGGTAGGGGTCATCCTCCCAGACCGTTTCATTCAGAACTTCATGCATCTCACGGTGCTTCTGGGAGTCACGGTCCTATTATGCCTTACTATGGGCAGCCAGCATTCAGTGCACATTCAGCTCCTATCAGTGCACTGCCTCTCCAGAGTTACTACAACAGTTATCCGGCCTATTTGGGTAAGCTTCAACTTCAGCAGCCACGACATCAAGATAGGTGTTATGAGTGTGGGAACATTGGTCACACCAGGAGGTATTGCCCTAGGTTGGCGAGTAACAGATCTCGGCAGGATTCATATGCCATCATACCGACACCGGTTGCTTCACCGCCTACTCAGCCAGCTAGAGGTAGAGGTCAGGCCATTAGAGGTGGAGGTCAGGCTATTAGAGGTGGAGGTCAGACCGTTAGAGGTGGATGCCAACCAGTTAGAAGTCATCCCAGAGATGCAGTTCAGAGTGGTGGGGCTCAGCCCCGATTTTATGCTTTTCCCTCTAGGCCTGAGGCCGAGTCATCTGATGCTATGATCACAGGTATTATTCTAGTTTGCCATAGAGATGCTTCAGTTCTATTTAATCCAGGATCTACTTATTCCTATATGTCCTCCTATTTTGCTTCATATTTGGTTGTGTCTTGTGATTCTCTGAGTGTTTCTGTTTGTGTATCTACACCGGTGGGAGACTCTGTGGTAGTATATCATGTCTATCATTCGTGTGATTATTATTGGTAGTCTTGAGACTAGTGTGGATCTTCTACTTCTTGATATGGTAGATTTTGATGTCATCTTGGGTATGGATTGGCTGTCCCCTTATCATGCTATATTGGATTGTCATGCCAAGACAATGACCCTAGCCATGCCGGGGTTACCTCGGTTAGAGTGGAAAGGAACTCCTGGTCATTCTGCCAGTAGGGTTATTTCTTATATGAAAGCTCGGCGTATGGTAGAGAAAGGGTGTCTAGCCTATTTAGCTTATATTCGCGATCCCAGTGCGGATGTTCCTTATATGGCTTCAGTACCAGTTGTTCTTGAATTTCCAGAAGTATTTCCTGCAGATCTGTCGGGGATGCCACCCGACAGAGATATTGACTTTTGTATTGATTTGGCTCTGGGCACTCAGCCCATTTCTATTCCACCCATACCGTATGGCCCTGCCGGAGTTGAAAAAATTGAAGGAGCATTTACAAGACTTTCTTGATCAGGGATTCATTAGACCTAGTGTCTCGCCTTGGGGTGCACCGGTATTATTTGTAAAGAAGAAAGATGGTTCTATGCGGATGTATATAGATTATCGGCAGTTGAACAAGGCCACTATCATAAACAAATATCCGCTACCAAGAATTGATGACTTATTTGATCAGCTTCAGGGTGCCAAGGTGTTTTCAAAGATCGATTTGAGGTCTGGCTACCATCAGTTAAAGATTAGGGCATCTGATGTCCCTAAGACAACTTTTCAGACTCGGTATGGGCATTGCGAATTCCTAGTGATGTCATTTGGGTTGAAAAATGCCCCAGCAACATTTATGGATTTGATGAATCGGATGTTCAAGCCCTATTTGGATTCTTTTGTGGTTGTATTCATTGATGATATCTTGATTTACTCCAGCAGTCGAGAGGAGTATGAGCAGCATCTTCGAAGTGTGCTTTATACTTTGAAGAATAATCAGTTATATGCCAAATTTTCAAAATTTGAGTTTTGGTAAGACTCAGTTGCCTTTTTGGGTCATGTTGTATCGGCAGAAGGCATAAAGGTGGATCCTAAAAAGATTGAGGCTGTTCAGAATTGGCCTAGACCTACTTCAGTTATAGAGATCCAGAGTTTCCTAGGTTTGGCAGGTTATTATCGTCGGTTCGTGGAAGGGTTTTCATCTATAGCAAGCCCATTGACAAGACTGACCCAGAAAGGTGTCCCATTCAGATGGTCAGATGAGTGTGAGTTGAGCTTTCAGAAGCTCAAGAATGCTTTGACTACGGCACTAGTGTTGGTATTACCCACAGGTTCAGGATCGTATACGGTATATTATGACGCATCTCATATTGGGCTTGGTGCACTATTAATGCAAGATGTCAGGGTGATTGCATATGCGTCACGACAGTTGAAAGTTCACAAAAAGAATTATCCTGTTCATGACTTAGAACTGGCAGCCATTGTTCATGCGCTGAAGATTTGGAGGCATTACCTCTACGGTGTCTTGTGTGTGGTATTTACTGATCATCGTAGCCTTCAGTATCTGTTCAAACAAAAGATCTTAATTTGAGGCAGAGAAGATGGTTGGAGTTGTTTAACGACTATGATATCACCATTTTGTATCACCCCGGAAAGGCCAATATGTTGGACGGGGCTTTGAGTAGAAAAACTGTGAGTATGGACAGTCTTGCGTATATTCCGGTTGGTGAGAGGCCATTAGTTGTAAATGTTCAGACTTTGGCTAATCAATTCATGAGGTTAGATATTTCAGAACCCAGTCAGGTTCTAGCTTGCACAGTCGCTCGGTCTTCTTTATATGAACGCATCATAGAGAGGCAGTATGATGATCCTCGTTTACTGGTCCTTAAGGACATGGTGAGGTACGGTGATGCCAAACATGTTGCTATGGGAGAGGATGGAGTTCTACGAATGCAGGGTCGTATTTGTGTGCCTAATGTTGACGGGCTTCGTGAATTAATTCTTGAAGAGGCACACAGTTCCAGGTATTCTATTCATCCAGGTACCGCTAAAAAGTATCAAGATTTGCAGCAACATTATTGGTGGAGGAGAATGAAAAAGGATATAGTTGCATATGTAGTTCGGTGTCTGAATTGTCAGCAAGTTAAGTACGAGCATTAGAGACCTGGTGGTTTGCTTCAGAAGTTAGAAATTCCTGAGTGGAAGTAGGAGCGTATCACTATGGATTTTGTTGTTGGCTCCCATGGACTCAGAGAAAATTTGACGCAGTTTGGGTCATTGTGGATAGGTTGACCAAGTCAGCACATTTCATTCCAGTGGCAGTTACCTATTCTTTAGAGAGGTTGGCTGAAATTTACATTCGTGAGATTGTCCGTCTTCACAGTGTGCCCGTGTCTATTATTTCAGATCGAGGTACATAGTTTACCTCACACTTCTGGAGGGTTGTACAGCATGAGTTAGGCACGCGGGTTGGGTTGAGTACATCATTTCATCCATAGACAGATAGAGAATCAGAGCGCACAATTCAGATATTGGAAGATATGCTTCGCGCTTGTGTTATAGACTTTGGAGGTTCTTGGGATCATTTCTTTCCACTTGTGGAGTTTGCTTATAATAATAGCTACTAGTCGAGCATTCAGATGGCTCCATATGAGATATTATACGGAAGACGATGTCGTTCGGCAATTGGCTAGTTTGAACCGGGAGAGGCTCGGTTATTGGGTACTAATTTGGTACAAGATGCTTTGGATAAGGTCAAGATTATTCAAGATCGACTTCGCACAGCTCAGTCTAGGCAAAAGAGTTATGCCGACCATAAAGTTTGTGATATTGCATTCATGGTTGGGGAAAGAATATTGCTCCGGATTTCACCTATGAAAGGTGTAATAAGGTTCGGAAAGAAGGGCAAGTTGAGCCCTAGGTATATCGGACCCTTTGAAATTCTTGAAAGGGTGGGTGAAGTAGCCTATAGGCTTGCATTACCACCTAGTTTATCAGCGGTTCATTCGGTGTTCCATGTGGCTATAATCCGAAAATATCATGGTGATCCGTCCCATGTGTTAGATTTCAGTTCAGTCCAATTGGACAAAGATTTTACTTACGAGGAGGGAGCCGGTGGCTATTCTAGCCCGGCAGGTCCGACAGTTGAGGTCTAAGAGTTATCCTTCAGTTCGGGTGCAATTGAGAGGTCAGCCGGTAGAGGCATCTACCTGGGAGTCCGAGTCGGACATGCAGAGTAAATATCCACACCTTTTCTCCAGCTCAGGTACTTTTTCTAACTCTGTTCGAGGACGAACGTTTGTTTTAGAGGTGGAGAATGTGATGACCCAAAATTTCATCTTTAAATTTAATAATTAATTCTGTATTCTAAGACCTTGAAAAACACTATTTATCACTCATCAACTTGCGTGCGCAGTCCATACAATTTTTTGGAAAGTTTTTATGTAAAACATGGATTAAAAGGTGAAATAGAGCTTTAAAACTCAACTGAGATGACTTTGGTCAATATTTTGAGAAAATGGACTCGGATCAGTGTTTTGACAATTTCGATAGGTTTGTATCGTGATTTGGAACTTGGGCGTATGCCCGAAATCGAATTCCGAGGTCCCTAGCCCGAGATATGGAATTTTGATGAAAAATTAAATGTTTGAAAGCTTAATGATTTTTAAAAATTTAATGATGTTAGATTTATTGACACCGGGTCCATATTTTGGTTTCGGAGCCCGGTATAGGTCCACTATAATATTTATGACTTGTCTGCCGAATTTGGTGAGAATCGAAGTTGATTTGACGTGATTTGGACGCCCGGTTTTAAAAAATATAAGTTTTAAATTTTCCTTGAAAATTTCCTTTGATTTGGTGTCCGATTCGTAGTTTTAGGTGTTATTTTGGTGATTTGATCGTGCGAGCAAGTTTGTATGAGGTTTTTGGACTTGTGTGCATGTTTGGTTTGGAGCCCCGAGGGATCGGGTGAGTTTCGGATAAGCTACAGGATGATTTTGAACTTAGAAAAATCTACTTTTCCGCAACTTCAGGCTTTTTGTATTTCCTTCATCGCGTTCGCGAATGTACTCTCACGAACCCGAAGAGCAAACTGGGCTTGATGAAATTTTCTTCTTCGTGAACGCGAAGCTATGGGGACTTTACCCTTCGCGAACACGACCAGCTCAATGCGAACGCGAAGCTTTAGAGGCCTGGGGGAGGGGTCAGTCGTCCTTCTACACGAACGCGAGCACGGGCATGCGAACGTGAAGGACAGGGGGGAAAAAGCCTTCGCGAACACGAAGGAGGACTCGTGAATGCGAAAGCCACAGGCTGCTATTCATCGCGAACGCGATAGGCCCTTTGCGAACGCGAAGAAGGCCTGACGCATGTGACTTAAAACAGAACCAAAATGGGATTTTTCCCATTTTTCACAAACCCTCAATTAAAACTCGGTTTAGGGGCGATTTCAAAGGAATTGTTTCACAATTTTGAATTGGGTAAGTGTTATTTATCATATAGTGATTGTATTTCATAAATCTATGTCTATATTCATCATTTATTTCGGATTTAGAGGAAAGAAATTGGAATTTTTATAAAATCTTCCAAAAACAAAAATTTAAGCTTTGAAAGTCCATTTGAGATTAGAATTGGATAATATTTGTATGGTTGAACTCGTAGCGGAATGGGTATTCGCATTTTATGAGTTTTTATGGGATTTGAGACGTGGGTTCCACTGTCGAATATTTAAATGAATTTCGTATTTTTTATCCGAAATATTATTAAATTCATATGGAATTAATTCCTATGATTCCTATTGAGTATATCGAATTGTTTATGAATAGATTTGACACTTCTGGAGATACATTCAAAAGGAAAAGCTGTGGTCGAATAATTTATTAGAATTTGCAAAGTGAGGTAAGGGTCGTGGTTAAACATGACTTGAGGAAATAGAACCCTTAAACTATTTGTTATGTGAAATGCATGTGAATGACGTATAGGCGAGGTGACGAGTGTCTATATGTCGTCAAATTAATTGTTTGCATATTTACTTGAAAAATCATAAATTATTTTAAATCATGAATTAATTGTTATAATAATTGTTTCTCTCCTATTCTTTGTCAAATATTAATTCTTGAATTCCTGCATTAATTGTTACATCTTATTTGAATATGTGTATTAATTGCTACTTGACATTTAGCATATTAAACATTAAACTGCCTATTTTCTCCCTGATTTCCATAATAAATTGCTATTTGTCATTGTTTTGTTTCATAATTATTCTATGCTTGTTGCCTTAAAAGTTTAAATTAATTGTTGCATCTATTGGGGCAATTTCTTCTATAAGAATTGGTAAATGAATAAATTGGAAGAGCGGGTTGCACGCCGCAATAGACTATTTAAAAAGTCCATATATTGGAGGATCGGGTTGCACGCCGCAACAGACTTATTAAAAAGTCCATATTGGAGGAACGGGTTGCACGCCACAACAAACTTGTTAAAAGTCTATATTGGGGGATCGAATTGAACGCCGCAACAGACTTATTTAAAAGTCTATATATATACTTGACTAAAATAAATATATTGGAGGATTGAATATGAATATATTGTGAGAGCGGTTTGCACGCTGCAACGAAAATTGATTGAAATAATAATGAATTATGACTGCTGAGTTGGCTCCAATTGTTATAAATGAGTTACCTGATTTATTTCTATTATTTGTTGTTGTTACTAATATTGCGTACAAGTTAAAGTAAGTGAACCGCCTTAGCCTCGTCACTACTTCGTCGAGGTTAGGCTCAGCACTTACCAGTACATGGGGTCGGTTGTACTGATACTACACTCTACACTTCTTGTGCAGTTTTGGAGTTGGTCCTAGCGGCGTACCATAGACTTGCTCGGATTTCAGGAGACTTGAGGTATAACTGCACGACGTCCGCAGTTCTGAAGTCCCTGTCTACTTTACTTTGGCTGTGTGTTTGTTTTCAGACAACTTTATTTTATTCAGACCTTTATTTGTATTATTCTAGAAGCTCGTGGACTTGTGATACCAATTCCGGGATGGTATTTAGACACCGTTATTTTTATGGATTATTCACTATATTTCAGACCTTACTTCTGCATTTATTTCTTTGTTATTAATAAATTTAATTTTTTTTTAAAAATGGCTAATATTATTCTAACGTTGGCTTTCCAAGCAAGTGAAATATTAGGGGCCATCACGGTCCGAAGGCGGGAATTTCGGTTCGTGACAAAGATGATAGTGGATTTGATCAAGGTGATTCTTATAATGATCAAGATGAAGAAGTCCAGTATGTGAACAACTTTCAAGGGCAAAGAAACAACTTTCAAGGCCCTAGTCAACAACAATGGAGACCTTCAAATAATCAAGGCAATTGGAATTCTAACAACCAAGGTAATTGGAATAGTGGAAACAATAAAGCAAATTGGAGTGGAAGCAATAACCAAAGGAATTGGCAAAACAATAACAATCAAGGCAATTGGGGAGGAAACAACCAAGGAGGGTGGAACAACAACCAAGAAAATCGGGGGTCGGATTTTCAAAGGCCCCCGATGAATCAACAACCGAGCAACTCACCTCCTTATCCTTCTCATGGTCCTAGTTCCTCCAACAATAAAATGAGTCATATTGAGAACATGTTCAAGCAAATGATGGAGAATAATGCTGATTCCGATGCCCAACTTTCTTCACACGACACGTCAATACGAAACTTAGAAGTGCAAATGGGTCAAATCTCTCAAGCTTTAAATTCTCGTCCTAAGGGGGCACTACCAAGTGATACGGTGGTGAACCCAAAGGGTGGGAACAATACGGGGCATGCCATGGCCGTTATAACAAGAAGTGGAAGAGGTGGGAATGCACCTACATCAAGTCAAAGGCAACTTGTGGATGATGAGCAACTGGTAGAGGAAGAGGAGATCCCAAACAATGTTGTCCATGCAAATAAGGAAGTGTGGATTGATATTGATGACATGGTGGAAGAGACTCAAGAGGATGTGAACCCATCTAGGGATCATGTGTTTGACATATCGGAACCGGTAGATCAAAAAGCTAAGGAAACATTACCTAAGCCACATCCTCCCTATCCTCAAAGGCTTGCCAAGAAAAACAGCAAGAATCAATTCAAAAAGTTTATTGATATGATGAAGAGTCTCTCGATAAATGTACCATTAGTTTAAGCCTTGGAGCAAATGCCCAGATATGCAAAATTTATGAAGGACTTGGCGACAAAGAAGCGATCGATGGATTTTGAAACTATCAAAGTCACGTACCAAGTGAGTGCAATTGTGCATTCGATGGCTCCTAAGTTGGAAAATCCCAGTGCTTTCATAATCCCTTGTACCATTGGAAGTGCCAAGTTTTCAAAAGCTCTTTGTGATCTTAGGGAGAGTATCAATTTGATGCCCTATTCGGTTTTCAAGACATTGGGAATTGGGCAACCAAGACCCACATCTATAAGATTATAAATGGCCGATTGTACAATGAAGAGATCGTTGGGGGTGATTGAGGATGTATTGGTTCGAGTTGACAAGTTCATTCTCCCGGCGAATTTTGTTATTCTTGATTGTGAAGTGGACTATGAGGTCCCAATTATTCTTGGTAGACCTTTCCTTGCTACGGGGATGGATCTTGTTGATGTGGAAGCCGGTGACCTCACTTTTTGGGTGGGTGATGAAAAGGTAGTGCTCCACATGTGTAAATCTATGAGGCAACCGGATAGAAATTAAGTGTGTTTGTTCGTGAACATGGTGACTGATGTGATTATTTATGATACAAGTGCCACGATTAATGTGGGCGTCATGTTTGAGGCCGTCTTGCTCAATTTTAATGATGACGAGATGGATGGCTTCATGGAATGTGTTAATTCTTTTCAAGGAATGGGGTCGTACAACTATGCACCCCGAAAGCTTTCCTTGGATCTTGAGAATAGGAAAACTCCTCCTACAAAGCCTTCAATTGAAGAGCCTCTTATCTTAGAGTTGAAGCCATTGCCTCCACATCTCAGGTATAAATTGCTTGGCACTTGTTCTACTCTACCAATTATTCTTTCCTCTTATTTGACTAACGTACAGGTTGACTCTACATTGGCGGTGCTCCACAAGAGGAAGAAAGCTATTGGGTGGACTTTGGCGGATATTCGGGGAATAAGCCCAGTATTTTGCATGCACAAGATTAACTTGGAGGACGATGCCAAGCCATCCGTTGAACATCAAAGGAGACTCAATGATGCTATGCAAGACGTGGTCAAAAAGGAGATTATCAAATGGTTAGATGTCGGGGTGGTCTACCCTATTTCTGATAGTTCATGGACTTCTCTAGTGCAATGTGTCCCGAAGAAGGGAGGCATAACTGCATTCACCAATGATAAGAACGAGTTTATTCCAACAAGAACGGTGGCCTGGTGGAGAGTGTGTATGGACTATCGAAAGCTAAACAAAGTCACAAGGAAAGACCATTTCCCACTACCCTTTCTAGACCAAATGCATGATAGGTTGGACGGCCGGGCATTCTATTGCTTTCTAGATGGATATTCGGGCTACAATCCAATCCTTATTGCCCCAGAAGATCAAGAGAAAACAACTTTCACTTGTCCCTATGACACTTTTGCTTTCAAGCGGATGCCATTTGGCTTGTGTAATCCACATGTCACTTTTCAATGGTGTATGATGGCGATATTTACGGATATGGTAGAGGACTACCTTGAAGTCTTCATGGATGACTTTTTGGTAGTCGGGGATTCCTTTGATGATTGCTTGGCAAATTTGGATAAAGTATTGGCAAGGTGTGAAGAAATGAACTTGGTGTTGAATTGGGAGAAATGCCATTTCATGGTCGGGGAGGGCATTGTCCTTGGCCACAAAATTTCAAAGAAGGGCATTGAAGTCGACAAGGCGAAAATAGAGGTGATTTCTAAACTTCCACCTCCAACATCCGTGAAAGGAGTGAGAAGTTTCTTGGGTCACGCGGGGTTCTACCGACGCTTCATAAAGGATTTTTCCAAAGTGGTGAATCCCTTGTGCAAACTTTTGGAGAAAAATGCTAAATTTCACTTCAATGATGATTGCACGAGAGCCTTTGAATTGCTGAAGTTCAAGTTGACAACAACTCCTATTATCACCGTTCCTAATTAGAGTATTCCTTTTGAGCTCATGTGCGATGCTAGTGATGTAGCGGTTGGAGCAGTTTTGGGGCAACGTATCAACAAGATTTTTCATCTGGTCTACTATACTAGTAAGATCATGAATGATGCCCAAGTAAATTACACCATTACCGATAAAGATCTCCTTGTCATTGTGTTTGATACTGAGAAGTTCCGCCCATACTTGATGGGTGCAAAGGTTATTGTTCATACAGATCATGCGGCACTTAGCTATCTTATGAGCAAGAAAGATTCAAAATCTCGGTTGATGAGATTGGTACTTGTCACGACCCAAAATTCCTACCTTTGGACCGTGATGGCGCCTAACATTTCACTTGCTTGGAAAGCCAACGTTAGGATAATATTATCTATTTTTTATTTTTTTTAAAAAAATTTATTAATAACAAAGAACAATTGCGGAAGTAAATTCTGAAATATAGTGAATAATCCATAAAAACAACGGTGTCTAAATACCATCCCAGAATTGGTGTCACAAGTGCACAAGCTTCTAGAATAATACAAATAAGGGGCTGAATAAGATAAAGCTGTCTGAAAATAAACACATAGCTAAAGTAAAGTAGATGGGGACTTCAGAAACTGCGGACGCCGTGCAGTTATACCTCAAGTCTCCTCTAGTAGCTGAAATCCGGGCAAGTCTATGGTACGCCGCTGGGACCAACTCCGAAATCTGCACAAGATGTACAGAATGTAGTATCAGTACAACCGACCCCATGTACTGGTAAGTGCTGAGCCTAACCTCGACGAAGTAATGACGAGGCTAAGGCAGGCCACTTACATTAATCTGTACACAATATTAGTAACAACAACAAATTATTGAAATAAATCAGATAACTCATTTATAATAATTGAAGCCAACCCAGCAGTCATAACCAATTATCATTTCTATCAATTTCCGTTGCAGCGTGCAACCCGCTCTCACAATATATTCATATTTTATTTTGTTGCGGCGTGCAACCCGCTTCTCCAATATATTCATTTTAATCAAGTCTGTTGTGGCATGCAACCCGATCGCCCAATATATTTATATATATCAACTTTTAAATAAGTCTGTTGCGGCGTTCAACCCGATCCTTCAATATGGTCTTTTAATAAGTCTGTTGCGGCGTGCAACTCGATCCTCATATATATTCATTTCAATCAATTCTGTTGCGGCGTGCAACCCGCTCCTCCAATATATTCATTTACCAATTCTTAAAGAAGAACTTTCCCCAATAGATGCAACAATTAATATAAAATTTTAAGGAAACAAGCATAGAATAATTATGATTTAATTATGAAATAAACAATGACAAATAGCAATTTATTATGGAAATCAGGGAGAAAATAGGAAGTTTAACGTTTAATATGCTAAATGTCAAGTAGCAATTAATACACAAATTCAAATAAGATGTAACAATTAATATAGGAATTCAAGAATTAATATTTGACAAAGAATATGAGAGAAACAATTATTATAACAATTAATTCATGATTTAAAACAATTTATAAATTTTCAAGTAAATATGCAAACAATTAATTTGACGACGTGTCGACACTCGTCACCTCGCCTATACGTCGTTCACATGCATTTCACATAACAAATAGTTTAAGGGTTCTATTCCCTCAAGTCAAGGTTAACCACAACACTAACCTCGCTTTGCAAATTCCAATCAATTACTCGACCACAACTTTTCCTATTAAATTTGTCACCAAAAGCTTCAAATCTATTCACAAACAATTTGATATACTCAATACGAATCATAGGAATTAAATCCATATGAATTTACTAATTTTCCGGATAAAAATCTGAAATTTATTTAAATATTCGACAGTGGGACCCACATCCCAAATCCCAGAAAAAAACTTACAAAATCCGAACACCTGTTCCGATACGAGTCCAACCATATAAAATTTATCAAATTCCGATGTCAAATGGACCTTCAAATATTAAATTTTTGTTTTTTGGAAAGTTTTACAAAAATTCCAATTTCTTCCATCTAAATCTGAAATAAATGATGAATATAGACATGGATTTGTGAAATATAATCACTTTTGGTTATAGAACACTTACCCAATTCAAAGTCGTGAAAATCCCCCTTGAAATCGCCCAAATCCGAGACTTAAAACTCAAAAATGAGTAAAAATGGCGACTTCCGAATTTATGGGCTCTGCCCAGTCATTTTCACATCTGCGGATAAAAGTTTCGCATTTTCGATGCCAGGCTGCCAAGTGAAGTTTCGCATCTGCGGACATTCCTGTCGCACCTGCGACATCCGCTTCTGTGCAAAATGGCCGCACCTGCAAAGACCCCAGGCCAGCCCAGTCCAGCATCTGTGCAATCCCGCCGCACCTGTGCCCAAGACCCTCGAAGGTGCGATTACATCAAAGGCAGAAATTTCAAGAATTGCCTTAAGTTCACAATTCGATCTGAATCACACTCGGGGTACTCGGGACCCCATCCGAATATACTAATAAGTCCCGTAACATAATACGGACTTACTCGGGGTTTAATATCACGTCAAACAATGCTGGAATTACAATTCACACCCCGATTAGAACTAAAGAGTTTTAAACTTTTCAATTTGCAAATCTCGTGCCAAAATATATTAAATGAGTCCGGAATGACTTTAAATTTGGCACACAAGTCCCAAATGACATAACAGAGCTATTCAAATTTTCTGAATCAGATTCCGGCTCCGATATCAAAAAGTCAACCCCGTGGTCATACTTGGAAAGCTTTAGCCTTTGAATTACTAGGTTTTGTTAAATTGTTATAACTTGAGCTAGGGACCTCCAAATTAAATTTTGGGCATATGCACAAGTCCCAAATCACGATACGGAGCTACCGGAACTGTCAAAACACTGATCCAGGTCTGTTTGCTCAAAATGTTGACCAAAGTCAACTCAATTGAATTTTAAGGCTTTATTTCACATTTTAATCTATTTTTCACATAAAAACTTTTCGAAAAATTTTACGGACTGCGCACGTGAGTCGAGGAATGATAATTAGTGCTTTTCGAGGTTTTAGAACACAGAATTACTTATTAAATTTAAAGATGACATTTGGGGTAATTACATTCTCCACCTCTAAAACAAACGTTCGTCCTCGAATGGAGTTAGAAAAAGTACCTGAGCTGGTGAATAAGTGTGGATATTTACTCTACATTTCCGACTCGGGCTCTCAGGTAGATGCCTCTACCGGCTGACCTCTCCATTGCACCCGAATTGAAGGATAACTCTTTGACCTCAACTGTCGGACCTGCCGGGCTAGAATAGCCACTGGCTCCTCCTCATAAGTCAAATCTTTGTCTAATTGGACTGAGCTGAAATCTAACACATGGGACGGATCACCATGATATTTCCGGAGCATATACACATGGAACACCGGATGAACCTCTGATAAACTAGGTGGTAATGCAAGCCTGTAGGCTACTTCACCCACCCTTTCAAGAATTTCAAAGGGTCCGATATACCTAGGGCTCAATTTGCCCTTCTTTCTAAACCTCATTACACCTTTCATAGGTGAAACTCGGAAAAATATTCTTTCTCCAAACATAAATGCAATATCACAAACTTTATGGTCGGCATAACTCTTTTTCCTAGACTGAGCTGTGCGATGTCGATCCTGAATAATCTGGACCTTATCCAAGGCATCCTGTACCAAATCGGTACCCAACAACCGAGCCTCT
>NW_027438423.1:0-112700 GCF_000715075.1 Nicotiana tabacum | reverse complement strand
TCGGGTAATTCAACCAATATTGAGTTAAGAACACTTACCCCGTTGTTTTCCTTGAAAAACTCTCGAAATTCGCCTCTTCCCGAGCTCCAGTCCGTCAAAAACTGAAAATGGGACAAAGTCCCATTTTCAGAACTTAAACTCTCTGCCCATACATTTGCTCTACGCGATCGCGAACATTCCCACGCAATCACGAAGAACAATTTTCCATCGCCCAGATTTAACCCTATGCTATCGCGGACTTTCCTACGCGATCGCGATGCACAACATCACAGGCCTACGTGATCGTGGATCAAACAATGCGATCGCGAAGCATAAATGCGTGATTTCTATTTCTACCCAAATTCCTCTAAGCGAACACGACCTTCTTCACGCGTTCGCGAATAACAAACATACATAGCTACGCAATCGCGTGCCGCTTCACGCGATCACAAAGCACAAAATGTCACTGCCTCAAATTAACCCTACGCGATCGCAGATATCTCCACGCGATCGTGTAGAACAAAATCGCCACTGACCAATTAAGCCTACGCGATCGCAGACTCATTCACGTAATTACGTAGAAGGTAAACATCATCAGATATCAGAAAATTCCAGCAACTATTCAAGTCCAAATTCTTTTATCCATTAACCATCCAAAAGTCACTCGAGTCCCTCGGGACCTTTACTCCGCATCTCTTAGCTCAATCTCCCAAGTAGCTTTTCTGGCTGGCTAGCCTCGCCACTGCACTTTCACTGATGCTATGCTTTTTGACCTTGGTTTTCTATCCTGCCGGTCTAAAATAGCCACCGGCTCCACATCGTAAGTCTAATTACTGTCCAGCTGTACTGCACTGAAATCCAGAATATGTGAAGGATCCCTGACATACTTTCAGAGCATGGATACATGGAACACTGGATGAACACCTGATAGACAAGGTGGAAAAGCAAGTTCATAAGCCACCTCTCCAATTTTCTTAAGTATCTCAGAAGGCCCAATATACCGAGGGCTCAACTTGCCTTTCTTCCTTAACCTCAACACACCCTTCATGGGTGAAATCTTGAGCAGAACCTTCTCCCCAACCATGTGAACAACATCACGAACTTTCCTATCGGCATAACTCTTCTGTCTAGATTGTGCAGTGTGAAGTCGTTCTTGAATTACTTTGACCTTCTCTAAAGCACCCTGAACCAAGTCAATTCCCAATAGCCTAGCCTCACCCGGCTCAAACTAACCCACCGGGGACCGACACCATCTCCCGTACAAAGCCTCATACAGCGCCATCTGAATGATTGACTGGTAGCTATTATTGTACGCAAACTCCGCGAGTGACAGAAATTGATCCCAAGAACCCGCAAAATCAATGACACAAGCACGTAGCATATCCTCCAATATCTGAATAGTGCTCTCGAACTGTCCGTCCATCTGAGGGTGAAATGCTATACTCAACTGAATCTGTGTGCTCAATTCTTGCTACACTGCTCTCCCAAAATGCGATGTAAACTGCGTGCCCCGATCTGATATGATGGACACTGGTACATCGTGTAGGCGAACGACCTCACGAATATAAATCCCAGCTAACCTCTCCGAAGAATAATTAGTACCAACTGGAATAAAATGCACAGATTTGGTCAACCGATCTACTATCACCCAAACAACATCAAACTTTGTCAAAGTCCATGGGAGCCCAACTACGAAATCCATGTTAATATGCTCCCATTTCCATTACGGAATCTCAAGTGTCTGAAACAATCCACCCGGCCTCCGATGTTCATACTTTACCTGTTGATAATTTAAATACCGAGCTACAAATCCAACTATATATTTCTTCATTCGCCTCCACCAATAGTTCTGCCTCAAATCCTGATACATCTTCGCGGCACCTGGATGAATAGAGTACCGCAAACTGTGAGCTTCCTGGTGAATCAACTCACGCAAACCATCTACATTAGGCACACATAGCCTACCCTGTATCCGTAATACACCATCATCTCCAATAGTGACTTCCTTGGCATCACCACCGTGTCCTTAAGTACAAGCAGATGTGGATCATCATACTGGTGCTCGCTAATACGATCATATAAAGAAGACCGAGAAACCACACAAGCCAAACCTCGATTCGGTTCGAAAACATCCAATCTAACAAACTGCCGAAACTCTCTGCTACCGGTAAGTATGCTAAGCTGTCCAAACTCTCCGCCTTACGAATCAAGTCATCGGCCACCACATTGGCCTTTCCGGAATGATAGAAAATGGTAATGTCATAATCCTTAAGCAACTCTAACCACCTCCGCTACCACAAATTATGATCTTTTTGTTTGAATAGATGTTGTAGACTCCGATGATTGGTATATACCTCACACTGGACACCGTACAAGTAATGCCGCCAAATTTTCAAGGCATGAACAATAGTTCTTGCATCAGGAACGCATAGGAACGCATAGGAACTCCGAGATCGTGGACATGATAATTCTTCTCATGTACCTTTAACTGCCTGAACGCATAGGAAATCACCCTACCGTCTTGCATCAGCACTACGCCGAGACCAATATGTGATGCTTCATAATACACAGTATAAGACTCTGAACATGTAGGAAACACCAATATTGGAGCTGTAGTCAAAGCTATTTTGAGCTTCTGAAAGCTCTCTTCACATTCATCCGACCACCTGAACGGACCATCTTTTTGGGTCAATTTAGTCCTAGGCAATGCAATAGACGAGAAACCCTCAACGATGAGATGATAATAACCGGCCAAGCCAAGAAAACTCCGAATCTCAGTAACTGAAGATGGTCTGGGCCAATTCTGAACTGTCTCTATTTTTTTCGGATCTACCTTAATTCGTTCACTAGACACTATATGTCCCAAGAATGCCACCGAACTAAGCCAGAACTCACATTTAGAGAATTTGGCATAAAGTTTCTTCTCTCTCAACCTATGTAATACAATACACAAGTGTTGTGCATGCTCCTCCTGACTAAGTGAGTACACTAGAATATCATTAATAAATACCACTATAAATAAATCAAGATACGGCTAGAACACACTATTCATCAAATGCAAAAATGTTGTTGGGGCATTGGTTAGCCCAAAAAACTTCACAAGAAATTCATTGTGGCCATAACGAGTTCTGAATGCCATCTTTAGAATATCCGAATCCCGAATTTTCAACTAGTGATACCTTGATCTCAAATCAATTTTGGAGAACACCCTCGGTCCCTGAAGCTGGTCAAATAACTCATCAATACGTAGTAAGGGATATTTATTATTGATTGTAACTTTGTTCAACTGCCTATAATCAATGCACATCCGTATAGTACCATCTTTCTTTTTCACAAACAGAACCGGTGCACCCCAAGGTGACACAATAAGCCTAATAAACCCCTTTTCAAGGAGTTCCTAAAGTTTCTCTTTCAATTCTTTTAACTCAGCTGGTGCCATACGATACAGAGGAATAGAAATGGGCTGAGTGCCCTGCACCAAGTCAATACCAAAATCAATATCCCTATCGGGTGGCATACCCGGCATGTCTGCAGGAAATACATCCGAAAAGTCTCGCACGACTAGTACTGAATCAATAATAGCAGTATCAACATCCATATCTCTCACAAAGGCCAAATATGACAAGCTTCCCTTTGCAACCATACGTTGGGCCTTCAAATAAGGAATTACCCTGCTAGGAACAAACTCTAGAGAACCCCTCCATTCAACCTTCGGCAACCCCAGCATCAACAACGTCATGGTTTTTGTGTGACAGTCCAGAATAGCATGACATGGAAACAACCAATCCATACCTAGGATTACATCAAAATCAACCATACCTAGTATTAAGAGATCAACTCTAATCTTCAGTTCCCAAATAGTTACCACACACGACCTATACAGAAGATCCACAATAATAATATCGCCCACCGGTGTAGACCCCTATCCTTAGGTGGCTGAGCGAGTAGTGTAACTACTGGTGCTGGTGCCGTCAGTCGAAGACTCTGCTGAGGAGCCCCACTCAACAGCCTTGGACACTCTCTCTTGAAATGACCAAATTCTCCGCACTCGAAACAACCCATCTCCGTACCGATCCGCAAGACTCTACAAAACCTGCTCATGACTCGTGAGACCTATGTAACCTAGGCTCTGATACCAAATTGTCACGACCCAAAATATCACCCATCGTGATGGCGCGTATCTCAATAAACCACAAATTCTTTGAAGTCTGAAAATATAATATATAATCCCACAAATACTGATACGAACACTCCCCAAAACCTGGTGTCACCGAGTACAAGTGCATCTAATATGGATACAAATCTGGAACATAAGGTCTATATTAGTCTAAGACCAAAATACAGTAAACAAGGAGATAGGAAAAGAGAGACAAGGTCTGCGAAACACGACAGCTGCCTCTAAATCTCCAAAAAATAAGCTGTGCGGAAGAATCAACAACCGCTATGTCAGGGAACACCTGGATTTGTACACGGAGTGTAGGGTGTAGTATGAGTACAACCAACTCGGCAAGTAACAATAATAAATAAGGAACTGAAGATAATGACGAGCTACACAATTACAGTTCATTTCTAGTAATTCCAGCAAAGAACATGCATGCTTTCAAATCTGGCAGTTTAAGTCAAATCAATTTTATACTATTCAAGTTCATGAAATCCAGATATAAAATCTTTCAGAGAATTTCACAACAGTGACAGATAGCAACTAAGTGCAACAACAAATGGAAAACAAGTACAGCCTCTCAGGCCAACAATCACTCCACTCGTCACAACAAATCATCCACTCGGCTCTCAGCCCTCAGCATTCACACTCAATGGGTTCCCGCGTTAACTGGGGGTGTACACACTCTGGAGGGGCTTCTATAGACCAAGCGCTATAATCAGCATGGAAAACTCACGGGCTACACGGACAACTCATGTGCCATAATATAAACATCTGGATCCGCACGGCCAACTCACGTGCTATAGTATAATATAAGGACCCGCACAAACAACTCATGTGCTGCACGGCCAACTCACGTGTTGCATGGCCAACTCACGTGCTATAGTATAATATAAAGATTCGCACAGACAACTCACATGTTGCACGGCCAACTCACGTGCTATGGTATAATATCTCACAATCAGGCCCTCAGCCTCACTCAGTCATAAAGCTCTCTAGTCTCCTGAGCTATCCACAATCATAAAATCAGCCCAAACAACAATGATATGATACATCAATAATGAACAATTGAGAGTGAGATAAAATAATCGAGTACTTGTGACTGAGTAGGTCCCAACAAAACAATAATTTAATTAGATAATTCACATGTACACGACCTCTGTGGGTCCCAACAAAACCAACATATAGCCTAAACATGGTTTCTAGCATGACTTATAGTCAAGTTTCTACAACACATAGAGAGCACATAACTATCAACAAGTTATTCAGCTTTACAGTTTCCCTCGGACGGACCAAGTCACAATCCCCTCGGTGAACGCCCACACGCCCGTCACCTAGCATGTGAGTCACCTCCAAAATAATCACATGACACAAAATTTTGGGGTTTCATGCCCTCAGGACCAGATTTAAAACTATTACTTACCTCAAGCCGTGAAATTCTTATTCTGTAATGTTCTTTTCTCGTGAATTGGTCTCCAAATTCCTCTAATATAGCCATAAATAATTCATTTCAGTCAATACTGGCGTAGATGGGGATCATCATACTGGTGCTCTCTGATGCGATCATATAAAGAAGGCCGAGAAATCACACAAGCCAAAACTCGATTCGGCTCGAAAATATCAAACCTAACAAAATGGTTGGCCAAGGCTAAAACATCCAAGGCTAAAGGCCTCTCTGCTACCGGTAATTATGCTAAGCTTCCCAAACTCTCTGCCTTACGACTCAACGTATCGGCCACCATATTGGCCTTTTCTAGATGATAGAGAATGGTGATATCACAATCCTTAAGCAACTCCAACCACCTTCGCTACCGTAAATTAAAATCCTTCTGTTTAAACAGATGTTGTAGACTCCGATGATCGGTATAAACCTCATAATGGACACCGTATAAATAATGCCGCCAAATCTTCAAGGCATGAACAATAGCTGTTAACTCAAGGTCGTGGACTGGATAATTCTTCTTATGTACTTTTAACTATCTGGATACATAGGCAATCACCCTACTGTCTTGCATCAATATTGCGCCAAAACCAATACGCGACACGTCACAATACACAGTGTAAGACCCTGAACTTGTAGACAACACCAATACTGGTGTTGTAGTCAAAGTTATCTTGAGCTTCTGAAAGCTCTCTTCACAGTCATCTGACCACCTGAACGGAGCACCTTTCTAGGTCCATTTAGTCATAGGGGATGCAATAGACGAGAAACCCTCCACGAAGCGACGATAATAACCAAACAAGCCGAGAAAACTCCAAATCTCAGTAACTGAAGATGGTATGGGCCAACTCTGAATTGCCTCTATCTTCTTTAGATCGACCATAATCTCTTCACTGGACACTATGTGTCCCAAGAATGCCACAGAACTAAGCAACAATTCACATTTAGAGAATTTGGCATATAGTTTCTCCTCTCTCAGCCTCTGCAATACAATACCCAAGTGTTGTGCATGCTCCTCCTGACTATGTGAGTACACCAGGATATCATCAATAAATACCACGACAAATGAGTCAAGATACGGCTAGAATACGCTATTCATCAAGTGCATAAATGCTAGTGGGGCATTGGTTAGCCCAAATGACATCACAAGAAATTTATAGTGACCATAACGAGTCCTGAATGCCTTCTTTTGAATATCCGAATCCCAAATTTTCAACTGGTGATACCCGGATCTCAAATCAATTTTGGAGAATACCCTCGCTCCCTGAAGTTGGTCAAATAAATCATCAATATGTGGCAAAGGATAAACCCCAACATGTAATTCATATGATCGTCGGTGGGGTCGACATTCTACAAGGACCCATATTCAAACGCACTAAGGTATCATTCACTAGGGAAAAATGAACCCGAGATTATGTGCCCGAAATTACTTTATCATTCAATAACGAAGAAGCAGAAGGCATTTCTCATCCCCATAATGATGCTCTGGTAATTTCTATCTTATTAAATAAAGTTCAAGTTAAGCGTGTTTTAGTGAATCCAGGTAGCTCGGCAAATATCATCCGATCGAGGGTCGTGGAGCAGCTTGGCTTACAAAATCAAATCGTGCCCGCAGCTCGGGTCCTAAACAGCTTCAATATGGCCAGCGAAACAATTAAAGGGGAGATTATTCTACCGGTGAACGTGGCTGGAACCATTCAAGATACTAAGTTCCATGTGATCAAGGACGACATGAGGTACAATTCCCTACTCGAAAGGCCTTGGATCCACAATATGACAGCAGTCCCTTCGACTCTCCACCAAATGATAAAATTTCTTACATCAGACGGTGTAAAAATAGTATACGGGGAGTAGCAGGTTGCAAAGGAAATGTTTGCGGTCGATGAGGTAACACCAATATCGACACTATCAACATCGGAAAGGTCGAACATCAAAGATAAACAGGAAGTCAAATAGCAATCACAGCCACCGACCTCGACCGGATTGGGGAAGCGGTAGATAGAAGAAGAAGAGGAGGATTTTCTGACCCCTCGAACTTTTGTTGTTCCCGCAGATACTAATGCCACCAAATCAATGGTCGAAGAGCTGGAATAGGTTATATTGATCGAATACCTGCCCGAGCGAAAGGTATTCCTGGGAACGGGATTAACCCCCGAACTAAGGAAAAAACTTATTCAATTTCTTTTTGATAATATAGATTGTTTTGCTTGGTCCCATTTAGACATGACAGGGATTCCACCAGAGGTAACGAAACATCGGCTAAGCCTGGACCCTAGATTAAAACTGGTGAAGCAAAAAAGAAGACCCCAGTTCGAAGTAAAGCAGGCATTCATAAAGGACGAGGTAACTAAACTTCTCAAAATAGGATCCATTCGGGAGGTGAAATATCCCGAATGGTTAGCCAATGTAGTTGTAGTCCCTAAAAAGGGGGATAAACTTAAAATGTGTAGATTATAAGGATTTAAACAAGGCGTGCCCCAAAGATTCTTTTCCACTTCCTAAGATTGATCGCATGATCGATGCCACGGCCGGCCACGAGATCCTTACTATTCTCAATGCCTATTTCGGGTACAATCAAATCCAAATGAACCCAGAAGACCAAGAAAAGACTTCATTTATCACCAAGTATGGAACATATTGTTATAATGTAATGCCATTCGGGCTAAAAATTACAGGAGCTACATACCAACGCCTAGTGAATAAAATGTTTGAAGAACAAATAGGTAAATCAATGGAGGTTTATATTGATGACATGTTAGTTAAGTCCCTGCGCGCAGAGGACCATTTGGCTCATTTGCAAGAAACGTTCGAGATTTTAAGGAAATACAACATGAAGCTCAACCCCGAGAAATGTGCTTTCGGGGTTGGTTCGGGCAAGTTCCTTGGCTTCATGGTATCGAATCAGGGGATCGAGATCAACCCCTATAAAATCAAGGCCATCGAAGACATCGCCGTTGTGGATAGTGTAAAAGCTGTATAGAGGCTAATTGGACGGATAGCTGCCTTAGGACGATTCATTTCGAGGTCATTGGATCGAAGCCACACATTTTTCTCTTTACTCAAAAGGAAGAATGATTTAGCTTGGACCTTGGAATGCCAACAGGAATTGGAAGAGTTGAAGCGATACCTATCAAGCCCACCACTGCTTCACACTCCAAAGGCATATGAGAAGATTTACTTGTACTTGATAGTATCGGAAATCGTGGTAAGTGGTGCCCTAGTTCGAGAAGAGCAAGGTACTCAATTTCCCGTTTATTAAGTAAGTCAAACCTTAGGAGAAGCAGAAACTACATATCCATACTTAGAAACATTGGCACTTGCACTGATAAGTGCCTCTAGAAAGTTAAGACCATACTTTCTATGTCACCCAGTATGCGTATTAACCACTTACCCACTTCGTAATATTTTGTACAAGCCCAAACTATCAGGTCGATTAGCCAAATGGGCCATCGAATGCAGTGGGTACGACATCGAATATCAACCCTAGACGACCATCAAGTCTCAAATTTTGGCGGATTTCGTGGCCAATTTCATGCCAACCCTCATCGGGGGTATAGACCATTTTCACAGACGGTGCTTCAAATGTGAAGGGGTCCAGGCTAGGCATCGTTTTGAAGCCGCCCAAGGGTAGCACTATTAGGCAATCTATCAAAACTTCTAGGTTGACTACCAATGAGGCCGAGTACGAGGCCATGATTGCAGGTCTCGAGCTAGCTAAAAGCTTGCAGGAAGAAGTCATTGAAGCCAAGTAAACCAAGTAAACAAAAACTTCGAAGTTCGAGAGGATAGAATGAAAAGGTATTTGGACAAGCTGCAGGTAATTTTGCACCGTTTCAAGGAATGGACATTACAGTATGTACCTCGAGATCAAAATAGTGAGGTCGATGCACTTGCAAACTTGGGTCATCGGTCGAGGAAGAGGAGATCAGCTCGGGGACTGTCATTCAACTCTCGAGATCTGTGATCGAGGAAGGTCATGCCAAGATAAACTCTACAAGCTTAACCTTGGATTGGAGGAATAAATATATTAAATACTTGAAACATGGAAAGCTCTTGTCGGACCCTAAAGAGTTGAGAACCCTACGAACCAAAGCTGCTCGATTCACATTGGCTGAAGATGGAACATTATACAGAAGAACATTCGATGGACCATTGGCAGTGTGTTTGGGACCAGGAGGCACCGATTATGTTTTATGAGAGGTCCATGAATGCACTTGTGGGAACTACTCCGGCGCCAAATCACTGATTCACAAAATCATTAGAGCAGGATACTACTAGGATAGCATGGAAAAAGATACTAAGGAGTTTTCTCGAAAATGTGATAAATCTCAAAGGTTTGCACCGATGATCCATCAGCCCGGAGAATAACTTCATTCAGTCCTATCGTCATGGCCATTCATGAAATGGGGGATGGATATCGTCGGCCCTCTTCCATCGGCCCCAGGTAAAGCTAAGTTCACTTTATTTATGACTGACTATTTCTCTAAATAGGTTGAAGCACAGGTGTTCAAGAAAGTGAGAGAAAAAGAGGTTATACACTTCATCTGGGATCACATCGTGTGTCGATTTGGGATACCCGCAGAAATAGTATGCGAGAATGGTAAACAATTTATCTGCAGTAAAGTGACAAAATTTCTCGAAGACCATAAAATAAAAAGGATATTGTCAACACCATATCACCATAGTGGGAACGGAAAAGACAAATCAACGAACAAGACTGTCATCCAAAACCTGAAGAAAAGGTGGAAAGAAGCTAAAGGGAAGTGGAGAGAAATTCTACCCGAAGTCCTTTGGGCATATCGAACAACATCGAAGTCCAGTACAGGGGCAACTCCATTTTCCTTAGTATATGGATCCAAAGCTTTGATTCCAGTCAAAGTCGGAGAACCCAGCACCAGGTTTTGACATGCAACGGAGGAATCAAACCACGAGGCTATGAATACTAGCCTCGAATTATTAGATGAAAAATGTGAAGCGGCACTCGTTCGAATAGCTACACAAAAAGCAACGAATCAAAAGGTACTACAATAGAAGAACCAACCTTCGCCACTTCAGGGTTGGTGACTTAATTCTAAGAAAGGTCACCATCCACACTCGAGATCCTAATGAACGAAAGCTCGGCCCGAATTGGGAAGGACCCTATCAAGTCCTCGATATAGTCGGAAAAAGGGTCTTATAAACTCGGAACGATGGATGGCGAACCACTGCCAAGCAACTGGAACATATCACTTCTCAAATGATATTATTGTTAAGGTATGACTTTCTCCCTTCTTTCGTTTATATATATTCGACGCTAACTCATTTCAGGAGTTTGACCAAAGACATCGAGACCTCGGGTTTTAAAGTACGCGTTGCACTCTTTTTCCCTTAGATCGGTTTTTATCCCAAATGGGTTTTTCCGGCATGGTTTTTAACGAGGCAACAATTATGTACTACCTGAGGACAATTCAACAATATCCAAAGCCTCTTTGCAATCAACCTCGAATACTGGAGGGTATGACCCTCGGATGTTGTATTCTTGAGAATAGTACTTCATGTCAAAGGGCCTCGATAGGGAAGCTTTGTAATGGGCCAAACGGTCAACTGAACCGTGTCCATATAAATTAGTCGAGCCCAGATGGCAAAACATGTGCGCATGTGTAAACCTCATTTAAACATTTTGCGTCTCAAAGAAAATCCTCTACCATACAAACCTCATGCTTATGATATTGTAAGAAATGGCTTAAGAGCCAAAGTGCAAATATACATTCGAGGACTACTATTGATGATAGGCATATTCGAGTTATCTAAACTCAAATTCATAAGACCTCAACGAGGCACCCCTCTATCTATAGGCCAAGTCCACCATTCTCGGGGACTGACATTTCAAACAAGTTCGAAATGTAATTGGGAAATAAGCCCAAGAGGCATACCCGAAGGCTATGGCAAAACTAGAGGCTACGGCCAAAATACATACCCGAAGGCTACTGCCAAACTAAAGGCCACGGCCTAAATAACGCGGCTCGGAGGCGTCTGAATTCTGCAATAACTATAGGCCTTCAGATTCTCTGAAAAACTAGTTAAAAAAGGCTACCCTCGGCAAATAATCAAAAGGGCTTCGATAAAATCAGCCCTCGAAAAACCTTAAGAGCTATCAAATTATCTGTAGCACAAATGTGCTAAGGAACAAAAAGCAAAAGGGTTTCAACCGACATCGGACCCTCAGAAAACCCAATAAGTAAAAAAGACATGCTAAGGCATAAAGATAATTTTACTAAGTCTTTCAAGCCGAAAGGGGGAAATAATAGCCGTCTTTTAGAGGCCATATGGGCCCAACCTAAAAGGGCCTAAGGGCCAATACATTTAGAGTTCGAGACTTTGTTCTCACTCAACTCGGACCTAAGGGTTCCACTATTCCTAGTTCAAATGAAGTTGACTTGAATTTAGCTCAAGGATCCGCCATAAAACCTTAAGGGGTATGCTACTATAAGTTTGAAAATTACCCATTATTTGATAAAACACCTAAGGGTTTTTTCTATTCTATGTTCGAAACATACTTGAACTTAGTTATAAAAATAGTGCAGTCATGGCATTGATCAAGCCATCCGAAATCTCGAACATATTATTGAGCTCGGGAACGCACCCTTGTTTGTCTAAAAAAACCTAAGGGTGTTGTAAGTTCGAATTAGTGTTCACTCGATTGCAGAGGCTGCAACAACAAAATTTTCAGAAGGCAAAATCACAAAACACGTTTGAACATAAAACCAAAAAGACATTCAAAAGAAGTTTTTATATTATATATTGGTTATGTACAAGAGACCGATCAAGATCTTACAAAAAAGAGAAACTAAGTCCTAACTACGATTGATTTTGACCTCTTCTCTGGGAGCAACTTCTCTTCAGGCCCCTCATCGGATCCGCCTCGAGTGCCTTCTTCATCATCATCTTCATCATCGAAGGAGGCAAACTGCCTGGCTTCAGCTTCAAGCACCTTGGCTCGGGCTATTTCCTCGGAGAGGTCAAAACCTCGAGTATGGATTTCCTCGAGGGTTTCCCTCCGGGATTGACACTTTGTTGAGTCAGTGATCCATTGCTCTTGGTAAGAAGCCTCCCTTAGTTGCATTTGAGCAGCCTCAGCATCGGCCCGGTACATGGCAATGGACTTGTCCGCCATGACCTTTGTCTTTGTTCAACAGCCTGTAATCGATACACATCCACATAGTACCATCTATCATTTTCATAAAAAGAATCGGTGCACCCCAATGCGACACACTAGGCCTAATAAACCCCTTATCAAGAAGTTCCTGAAGTTGCTCTTTCAATTCTTTTAACTCAGCTTGTGCCATACGATACAGAGGAATATAAATGGGCTGAGTGCCCTACACCAAGTCAATACCGAAATCAATATCCCTGTAAGGTGGCATACTCGGCATGTCTGCAGGAAATACATCTGGAAAATCTCTCACTACCGGTACTGAATCAATAGTAAAAGTATCAGCATCAACATCTCTCACAAAAGACAAAAATGACAAACACCCCTTCCCAACCATACGTTGGCCTTTCAAATAAGAAATTACCCTGCTGGCAACTTGATCTAAAGAACCTCTCCATTCAACCTTTGGCAACCCAGGCATCGCCAACGTCACAATTTTTGCGTGACAGTCAAGAATAACATGACATGGAGACAACCAATCCATACCCATGATTACATCAAAATCAACCATACTGAGCAATAATAGATCAACTCTAGTCTTTAGTTCCCCAATGGTTACCAAACAAGACCGATATACACGGTCCACAATAATAGTATCGCCCACCAGCGTAGATACATGAACAGGTGAAACTAAGGACTCACAGAGCATATTTAGATAATGAGTAAAGTATGATGATACATACGAATAAGTAGAACCAAGGTCAAATAACATAGAAGCTTACCTGTGGCACATTGAGACAGTACCTGTGATCACTGAATCTTAAGAAACAACATCTGGCCTGGCAGAAAAAGCATACAATTGGGCCTAACTACCACCAGATCGGCCTCCCCCTCTTGGGCGACCCCTATCTGACTGAGCCCCACCCCGAGCTGGCTGGGCGGGTGGCGAAGTAACTTGTGCTGAAGTCGTAGTTCGACTCCTCTGCTGCATTTGACTTCCCGGGCGATGAGGACACTGCCTCCACATATGTCCAAACTCCCCACACTCAAAGCAAGTGCCTGGTACTAGTGGTTGTGAGGACCGAATCGAGCCTCGAGAATTAGAATAACCGCTAGAAGCACCTGGTGCAAATGAACCCTAAACTGAAGGAGCACGGGACGTACTCTGGGCTGGAAGGGCACTGAGAGATGACTGACCCTGATGAGAACTATATGAACCATGGCTGGATGATGAACCACGGTGAACGGGATGACCCGTCTGAGCGTGCTTGTAAGGACGACCCCTTCCGCAGTAAAACTCACCCCCTGAAGGAACACCGCTGAAATCACCTGGTCTACGAGGCCTCCAAGCCTCCCTCTCTCCACACTCCTGGCTACGGACCATTTCTATCTGCCGAGCAATGTCAACTACCTCATCAAAAGTAGCACCAGATACCCTCTCCCTAGTCATAAGTAACCGCAGCTAATATCTGAGGCCATCAATGAACTTTCTAATTGTTACACCCTATGTTTTTGTACGTGAAAGTACATCGTAATTCAATTGATGTAATCTTGAAAATGAGATCCTCTTTGAAAGTATATAAAGTGATTTAATGATGTTACATCCTATTTTTGCAAGACTTTAAGAGTTATCATTCGAGGACAAATGTTTCTAAGGGGACATGTTGTTACACCCCATACTTCAGACGTCACTTTCATTATAGCATTATCTAATTTAAGCTCAAAAAGGCCGAAATCCTTCTACAAGGATAAGAAAGGTTTACTGAAGTCTTAAGTAAGTTAAGATGAATATGAGACTTGTTAATCATGATTAAAATGAGTTTAAAGTCATGATATGACTATATATGATGTTTGGATATGAAATATAAAGTTTGGGAAAAATCGGATTTAAGTTGCGGAAAAATCGAGCTAAGATTTGCCTTGTAACAAGGTGTTTTGAGAAATTAATTCGTAAGGTTTATGATGTCATTTTGGGAGATATATCATACGAAAATGAAGGTATTTGAACATATTTTCCAATGGTCTAAACTATATTTTCATATGATATCGGAGTAGAGAAATATAGATTTTTAAAGTAGGATCGTCAAGTGATGTCACCGCACTTCAGAGAAACTGGCAGGCTTATAGGCCAGGTTGAGAGGCAGTTTTTCCCCAATATATTGAGAGTTATAGGGAAAGCACCATGTATCTACTTTCTAACCCCACAAACCGTTAGTCAATACGACATCGGTGTAGAGAGATATTTGCGTTTTCGCGAGACTGCGTAGGAAGCCCCTATGGGATCCACTTGGTCGGGGCCCGACCTTCACTTATTCTCATCTCGTTTTTGGGATGATCATTGCTCATTTTTCGTCCTACTTCCAGACTCACACTCTTCAAACCCTCTCAAATAGTTCCCCAAAGGCTCCAAACAAATTCCTAAGAAATACACCATAATCAAACGTCAAAGTTAGCCTAAGTGAAGAAGAGAGTCTCTATAGTGTTGTGGTGTGATTGAGGGTTGTTGTATCTACTGCCTAAGGTATGTAAAAAATGTTCTTGGTTGTGCTTAAGGTTAATAATGTGTTGTTTGAGTTAAAACCTTCAAGATAGTAATTGACATGGCATAAGGAATCATTAATTTTTTTGTAGTCTGTGTTGAGGCTATATATATGGTTTGTTGTGCCTGGAAATTGTTATAAATATTTTTATTATGTTGTGGCTTCTGTTTTTAATCTTCTCTATGTGCTAATTTAGTGGATTGAAGAAGATAACATGAAAAACAAGAGGTTGACGATAAAGGTTAAGGTGCGAGGCGTGTGGACTATTTTTGAAAATTATTCTTATGATGTTTTTGGGATGAAAATGATATGGTAAGCATAAGTATGATGCTATATAAGTTGTAGGCAGATTCATGGAAAAGGAATTGGATTAAATTATATTTAATTAATTGTAAATCGAGCTTGCCGCTCAAAATGGTTGTTGAAGTAATCAGAGAGTTTATTGTGAATTATATTGTTGTTGTTTGGGTTGTTTGGTGACTTTTAGTAACGTATGGGATGTAGTAAAAACAAGGGAGGTGCTGTCTGTTTTGTTGTAGAATATTGGTTTTGAAATATGAGAGTTACAATGCTTATATGATGATGACAAAGTTGGGTTACTCATTGTAGACGTAAGAAGATCATATTGAGCTTGGTTGACGATTGGAGAGAAGATTGCAAAGGTATGTTAAGGCTATCCCTTCTTTCTTTTTGGCATGATCCATATGATTCAACGAAACGAGCAAGCACGCAACTTTCACAAATGATTCTATTCTTAGAAGTACTAGGGGTGCCTATGTTCTTGATTCCCCGTGTGTCCTATTATTCTATTGTTTGTTCATGGTTCTCAAAAAATAGGTAAGTTGATAAAGTTTATTTCATGATATTAACCGAAGGCATATTGATCTTATGACATTCTGAGAGATCTTACTGACTTACTTCATTATGCATTACATTCATTAATACATGTATATTGACCTATGACGAGATGACGTTATATATGAGTATATTATATGTATATGGGATGTGGTATAATGTTATGGCGTTATATATGCACCACCACCTGATCAGCTGGTATACGTTCATGATTTTGCCTACAGTGGCTGAGATGATATAATGGGATGCCCTCAGAGACTTGATGATGTTATGTACGCATATACCTATGCATGGTATCGCATTTATACACACATGCATGACATTATAAATTTTTCATGATTCATAGAGCTATTCAGAATTACAGGTTGAGTTGTTTACTCCATGTTTCTTTCATGTCCTTTATATACTATTGTCATGCCTTACATACTCGGTACTTTATTTGTACGGACGTCCCTTTTGCCTGGGGACGCTGCATTTCATGCCCGCAGGTCCCGATAGATAGGTTGAGATTCCTACTAGTAGGCTATCAGCTCAGCGGAAGGTGTTGGTGCTCTCCACATGCTCTGGAGTTACCAATTTGGTCAGTATGATTTGGACATGTAGTAATTGGTATGGTGGGACCCCGTCCCGACCTTTATGATGTTTATGTACTCTTAGAGGCTTGTAGACAGATGTCATATATATGGATACTTGTATGGCCGCGTATGTTTTGAGTATACAAATGATCATGTCGGCCTTATAGGCCCGTATGTCGCATGCAAAAGCTTCTATACCATGTTGGGTCATCCCATGTCAAGTATTCTCTTATGTTTAATTCTAGTTATCTCATGACGGCCTTTCCGGTTCATTTACACATGATAGTATGATTAAAAATGATACGTTACGTTGATACTCGGTTGAGTTAGGCACCGGGTGACCGTCACGGCCCTATGGTTTGGGTCGTGACAAAAGTGGTATCAGAGCAGTTCTGTCAAAGGGAATCTACAAGCCGTGTCTAGTAGAGTTTTGTTTACGGGTGTGTTTTGCACCACACTTATAAGCAGGAGGCTACAGGGCATTTAGGACTGGCACTCTTTTTTCTTACTCTAGATCGTGTGGTAGAGCTCAGTTATAAGAATTCAAACTCCTAAATTTTATTTTATTCGTAATACAACAATACCCACATCCAGAAAGACAGTTGGTAAGGAGTCTTAGGAACTCAATTTTGCATCATGCTTATGATGAGTAAATGCGAGGTCTTTAGCAGATCATGTGTGTACAAAGATGTGTAAGCTTCTTGATAAGGAGCCCTAAGGCAAGAATATCTATCCACCTATATGGTAAAAAGAAATAAGAGAATCAGAAGGTAGATACACATTTCGGCAAGTAAAAGAAGCAAAACAAAGAAGGGCATGAGGTACCTAGTTAATGAAGATTATCAATATTTGCAATTTAGACAGGGAAATACAAGCATTATGAGTTACTTTCAACAGTAATAGAGTTATATACAATTGGCCACACTCATTTTAATTATGCCCTATGGGAGCCAGCATATATAGTTTAAGAGAATGATAGGATATCAGGATCCAGCTGGGGTTAGAGTAACCCAAAAATGGTGGATGGATTGTTATCATTAGCAAATATTTACGAAGATAGTGCAAATGTGGTAATAGATCTCCTTGTGATACACCCAGATGGTGAACTCTAGAATAGTACAGTCAGATATGAATACTAGAATGTTCAGAAATTTTAGAAGATAGGCAGTGGAATCCTAGAATCGATAAATATTTACCTTAGTATCACTCCAGCCCCGAGTAAAAAAAAGGAGAATGTTAGGCATTCCGAAGATCTAGTGATATGAAGCAAGGGGAGCTAAAAGTGAAAGAACGTTTTGTTGAAGTTTTCAAAATAAAGTGATAGACAAAAATATTATCTAGAGAATAAGAAGAGAGTAAATGAAGCATCATGAGTAAGATGTGATATATTGGTGATAACGGTAAATCAAAATATGACACGTTGACAGAGTCTATAGTCAAGTGAAGGAAAAGACAAGAGGATACATGCCTTGAAACAATAGAATAGCATAAGCCATAAAATCATATCCTTCTTCCGAGAAATAAGTTGGTGAATCCAACGTGATTACCAGATGGAAACGTTAGACCCCGGAGTAATAGAAATTAGTATGAGCTGGTGAACAAGATAAAATGAATATGAATTAGGGACCGAATGATTTGACAATAGCTGGCATCATGAGAATTTTAGATATCACATTCCGGTAATAATAGAATGGACAACAGAAGAATAACCTTTAAAGGTCATTCAGGAAGACGCTTCCCTAAAGCGAGCACTGTGAGCAAAGTTAAGCTTAAAGGACTAAGTGTGCCAGTTACACTAGGTGTCGCCCTAGTGCGTAAAAACTTTAGTTATCATTGGTACTAATTCACTTTCATTTACCAATTCTTATAAAAGAAATTACTCCGATAAATGCAATAGTTAATATGAAATTATAAGACAACAAGCATACAATAGTTATGATTTATTAGAAATAAGTGATCACAAGTAGCAATTAATTGTGAAAATTAAGGATGTAATAGGCATTTTAATAATTAGTATGCTAAACGTCAAGTGGCAATTAAGTCAAATAAATCAAATAAGCATGTAGCAATTATAGCATGGATTCAAGGCATGATATTGAGCAAAGAACACGAGAAAAACAATTAATATAATAATTAATTCATGATTTAAAACGATTTATGATTTTTTCAAGTAATTATGCAAACAATTAATTTGACGACGAATAGACACTTGTCACCTCGCCTATACGTCATTCACATGCATTTCACATAATAAATAATTTAAGAGTTTTATTCCCTCAAGTCAAGGTTAACCACGACACTTACCTCGCTTTGCAACCAAATTCAAGAATCCAATAAACCTTTGCCTCAGGAATTCGTGTCCAAAATCCTCAAATATAGTCATAAACAATTCAATATACTCAATGTAAATCGTAGAAATTAATTCCATATGAACTTACAAATTTTTCGGATTAAAATCCAAAATTTATCTCAAAAATCATTAGTGGTACCCACGTCTCGAATCTTGGAAAAACTTACAAAATCCGAACACCCGTTCCGAGACGAGTCCAACCATACAAAAATTATCAAATTCCGATGTCAAATGGACCTTCAAATCTTAAATTTTCGTTTTTGGAAAGTTTTATAAAAATTTCAATTTCTCCCATCTAAATCTAAAGTAAATGATGAACATAGACTTAGATTAAAGAAATATAATCACTATATGATAAAGAACACTTACCCAGTTCGAAATCGTGAAAAACTCCTTAGAAATTGCCCTAGACCGAGTTCTAATTGAGGGTTTGTGAAAAATGGGAAAAATCCCATTTTGGTTATGTTTTAAGGTCTGGGCGTCAGGCCTTCTCCGCGTTCGCAAAGGGCCTGTCGTGTTTGCGATGAGCAGCAGCCTAAGTGGCTTTCACATTCGCGAGTCCTCCTTCACGTTCGCGAAGGATTCTCCCCCCTGGCCTTCACATTCGCGATCCAATACTCACGTTCACGTAGAAGAAACAATGATTCCCCTTCCTCATATCACAAGCCTACGCGTTCGCGGGAAGCTGGTCATGCTCGCGAAGGGTAAGGCCCCTTATTACTTCGCATTCGCGACCCAGCTATCGCGTTCGTAATGAAGCAAATCCCCCTGTCCCAAATTCCTCTTCGCGTTCATGATGAAGGCGTCGCGTTCGTGAAGCACATGACACCAGAAACCAGTAGAAGTCCTAAAAACTAGATTTTTCAAAGAATCAAGGTTCGTAGGCTATCCGAAACTCACCCGAGCCCTGGGGACTCCAAAACCAATATGCAAAAAAGTCCAAAAATCTCATAGCAACTCGCTCGCGCTATCAAAACACCAAAATAATGACTAGAACTAATAATCAGACACCAAATCAAATGAAATTTTCAAGAAAATTCTAAAACTTCTATTTTCAAAATTAAACGTCTGAATCACGTCAAATCAACTCAGTTTCTCACCAAATTCGACAGACAAGTCATAACTGACATAACGGACCTATGAAAATTTTCAGAACTCGAATTCGACCCCGATATCAATAAAAGTCAATTTGTGGTCAAACATTGAAATCTTTAAACCTTTAGTCTTCTAGTTTTCGCCAACTGGCGATAATTCAAGCTAAGGACCTCCAAGTTAAATTTCGGGAATACGCCCAAGTCCCAAATCACAATACAGACATACCAGAACTGTTACAACCCAAATTCGCATACCATAGATCACGCCGTAAGTTAGTCGACGTAAATCCAAGAAGAGATTATCTTTGAGATAATAAGAAGTTAATCCTATTGGTCTTAAACGATACAAGGGTGTATAAGAGTGGTTAACAAGTATTTGAAGTTAAACGAATCAAGGATGTTGTAACCCGTATTTTTGGGTAACACTAGAGGTGATTAATTTCCCCAAGAGGTCTTGTTTTAATGTATTTGAATCATATAATATCCGCATCATAAGTCTTGAAGTCAAGCGAGTTATGAAACAAAAGTCGATAAAAGTTGTCGCAACTTAGGTTTATAATTTTACTTAAACTTTAGGTCAAATGTTACTGCATTTTTCTCCCAATGTGCTTGGAATTATGGGGTGATCTAGCTATCAAATTGAAGATGTATGAGTCTAGTTTCCAACGCATTAAACCGTTCATCGAAACATTCTCGGAATAGAGAGATATTCGCGTTTTCGCGAGAGTGCGCCAAGCTGCTCTCTATGGGGCCCACAAATGCGGTTTAAGACATATGGACATATATAAGATACCTCAACCCCGTTTTAAGTCATTATTTTTCAGTATATTCAGACCTTATAACCCTAAAAACAGTCTCTCAAGGTTCTCTCATGATCCAAGACCCAAACAAAGGGCAAACAACACAAATCAAATGTCGGGAATCCCATGGCGCTAGTAAGTTTCTTGTTCTTCTTGTTGTTGCTGATTTTTGTGTTGTTCCAGCTCGTGTGGGAGGTTGTTTTAAGTGTTTTATGTGCTGTAAATACACCTTCAAGTTTTTAATATCAACCCTAGGTGATTTCAAGTCTTCTAAAGTAATTCTAGTGCCGAAAAACCCGAATTAATTGCTAGTTTCGCTTCCTTGTTCTTGTGGCAGAATTGAAGGGATATTTCGTGGAAAATTAAGGTCAAATTGGAGTTGTTCTTTCTGTTTAAAGGTAAGGAACCTCTTACTCTATATATATATTTAAGATTATCCAAGTTGCAGCTAAGTCGTTGAAGCTAGAACTTGTGAAATATATATCGAAAGGCTTGGTAGTAATGTTGTTGGTTGGTGGACTGTTTTGGAGGCTCAATATGATTATTAATGATGTTGTTTGGGCTGTTTGGTGATTGTATTGACTTGTGGGAAGTCATATAAATAGGGGAGGTGCTGTCCGTTTCATCGTAAAATAGGTTATGGTCGATACATAATAGTTACGATGCTTAAACGATAATGATAGTGTCATTTGTCTTATTGTAGACTAAGGAGTCGTGACATTTACATAGCTTGAGGTTGGGCAGTATATACAAGGTATGTGAGTCTATCCCCTTCATTCTTTTGCACGACTCCGATTGTACATAATGTAATGACGAGCTCCCAAAGATACTCTGCTCTTAGAAGCTAGCAGTACTTACATTGCTGCCCTTCTTATGAAACGATTGATATTGTTGTTACTTCTCTTATTCTTATATTATTAATGTTGTTGGTAGTTCCTGATTCTTATAATATTCTTGATGAAGAGTTAATCCTAATAACATGTACGAAGGATACCGACCTTACGTCACTCCGAAAGGTTCAAAATGTGATTCCAATGAGTCCAGCATGCATCATATATATGTATCTATTTTACTCTACCGAGCCGCGCTATAGTCGGCCGGGTATGGCACCTATTGTGCAACCACTGATCAGTTGGGTTTTACCGAGCTCCACGTGGCCGGGTACGATTCTACCGAGCCCTATGATGGCCGGGTACGTTTTACCGAGCCTATTATGGCCGGGTACGATATGATGATGGTGATGCCCACAAAGGCGTATGTTTTAAAAGTTTATGTATATATATGTATGTATCATGTATTTCATGTCAGTAGCCCTCAGAGGTACCCAGATGTCACAGGTTGTATATTCTCTATCCCTGTTTACATTACTGTTCTTACTTATGCTTTCTTGCCTCACATACTCAGTACTTTATTCGTACTGACGTCCTTTTTATTTGTGGATGCTGCATGTCGTGCTGTAGGTCCTGATAGACAGGTAGACGTAGCTCCCCCACCACAGTAGGCTGTCCAGTTTAGCGGTTATTGGCGAGATCCCTTCTCCGGACTTGCCGTGGTCTTGGTATGCATTTTTGTTATAGACATTATGGGTATGTCGGGGCCCTGTTCCGGCAATGTTGTAGCACTTATGTTCCTTTAGAGGCTCATAGATAGGTGTCGACTTATGTATGGTTTAGAATGCCTTTTCGGCTGATTTTTGTTGTATAGTCTTTCATGGCATCATGATAGCTCGTACCTTATATATAGTTTCTTGATAGTCTTGTCGTCCCATGTTATGTATGTTCATGACATTATCTTTCATTGTTGGATGTTCATGATCCATGTCTACTATTTATATTGATCTTGTCGGCCCTTAAAGATAATAAGGAAGGTTAGATAAAATGTACGTTGGTGCTCGGCAAGTATGGCCCGGGTGCTAGTCATGACCCTCCAGTTGGGTCGTGACAAACTTGGTATCAGAGCAAGTCTGTCCTAGGGGATGTCTATGAGCCGTGTCTAGTAGAGTTTTGATTATGGATGTGTAGCGCGCCACATTTATAATCAGGAGGCTACGTGACATCTAGGGTTGTTACCTTCTTCCTAAATCTAGATCGTGCGTAGAGTTGAGTAGTAAGTGTTCATATCTAATATTCACCTTGTTTTCTTTCAGCGATGCCTTCGACTAGGAAGCAAGCAATTAGTAAACGGCTTGATACAGCTGTGGGAGAGGGTAACATTCAGGTGCCTCCAGCCAGAGCAGGCCAAAGTGAGGCTCAGAGTGAGATGCCATCTCATACCTCTCCGTCTCCTCCAGAGGATATTAGGAGGCACCCAGTACATCCAGTTCCTCCGTCTAGCACTACAGACCACGATATGCACAGTGCGGTGCAATTATTGACTAGCTTGGTAGCTGCTCAGGCTCAGAGGCAGAATATCGGTGCTGCTGATAAACTGGTTAGTGCGAGAGTTCCTGATTTTATTAATCTAGACCCTCCAGTGTTTACCGGATCAGACCCCAAGGAAGACCCACAAACATTTATTGATCAGATTCACCGTACATTGCGGGTTATGCATGCTAGTGATACGGAGGCAGTAGAGTTGGCTTCTTATTGGTTACAGGATTTAGCGGTTTTCTGGTATGATAGTTGGGAGAGATCTAGGGGTCCGAACGCTCCTCCAGCCGTGTGGAAGGAATTTTCTGAGGCCTTTCTTCGTCACTACTTACCAGTTGAGATACGACGAGCTAGAGCTGATAAGTTCTTGAACCTTCGACAGGGTAATATGAGTGTACGAGAGTATAGTATACAGTTTGATTCTTTAGCAAGGTATGCTCCTCATATGGTGGCCGAGATGAGTGATAGGGTGCATCTGTTCGTGAACGGGTTGGGACCACATCTGATAAATGAGTGCACAACAGCCTCCTTGGTAGAGGGCATGGATATTTCCTGTATTCAGGCTTATGCCCAGACCCTAGAGGATCATAAGCGCCAGCAAAGGGCAGATAGGGAGCAGGATAGGGGCCAGCATAAGAGAGCGAGATTTGCAGGGTATTCTGATGAGTTCAGAGGCAGTATCAGGCCCCAATCTTCGAGGAGTTCGGCGCCACCTGTAGCTAGTGCTCCTCCAAAGTTTCAAAGGCCTTGGTATGATCGATTTACCTATTCTGGTTCAGGTTAGAGTTTGAGGGCATCGGGCTCACAATTCATAGAGATACTAGTCAGACGAGACCCCCAACACCTCGTTGTGATCAGTGCGGCAAGGCCCACTTTGGACTGTGCCGTCGAGGTTCCGATGTGTGCTATTCTTGCGGACAGCGTGGCCATATGATGCGGGATTGTCCTAACAGAGGAGGTAGTGGTATGGCTCAACCGACTGGATCTATGTCTGGTTCTTCCTCATCAGTTCGACCTCCAGCACAAGGTTTTCAACAGTCGACAGGTCATGGTAGAGGTAGAGGTTCAGTGCCGAGTTCGAGTGGTGCTCAAAATCGAACCTATGCTCTAATAGGTCGACAAGATCTCGAGTCATCTCCGGATGTTGTTATAGGTATATTGTCTGTGTTTTCTTATGATGTATATGCGCTAATTGATCCAGGATCTACCTTATCATATGTTACACCCTTTGTGGTTAATAAGTTTGGCATTGAACCTGAATTGATAAGTAAACCACTTGTGGTATCCACTCCGATAGGAGATTCTGTGATTGCTAGAAGGGTATATAAAGGTTGCACTGTGATGATTTGTAGTCGTCAAACCTCGGCAAATTTATTTGAGTTAGAAATGGTTGATTTCGATGTGATAATGGGAATGGACTGGTTGGCCTCATGCTATGCAAATGTTGACTGTCGTACGAAGATGGTTAGGTTTCAGTTTCCTTGTGAACCTGCCATTGAATGGAAGGGGAACATTGCTACGGCGAAAGGTAGGTTTATTTCCTATCTTAAGGCAAGGAAGATGATCTTAAAAGGTTACATTTATCATCTTGTTCGCGTTAGGGATGCGGAGGCGAAGCCGCCTACTCTACAATTAATCCCCGTGGTCAATGAATTTCCAGATGTTTTCCCAGATGAACTCCCAGGCCTTCCTCCTGAAAGGGAGATTGAGTTTAGCATTGATGCATTGCCTGACACTCAACCGATCTCTATCCCTCCATACAGGATAGCCCCGGCAGAGTTGCGAGAGTTGAAGGCACAGTTGAAGGACTTGCTGGATAAGGGTTTCATTAGGCCTAGCACTTCACCTTGGGGTGCGCCAGTCTTGTTCGTGCGGAAGAAAGATGGGTCGTTAAGGATGTGTATCGATTATCGACAGTTGAATAAGTTTACAATAAAGAACAAGTATCCACTTCCAAGAATTGATGACCTGTTTGACCAACTCCAGGGTGCCAAGTATTTCTCCAAGATGGACTTGCGTTCAGGGTATCATCAGGTGAGGGTTAAGGAGAAGGATATTCCAAAGACGGCCTTCCGGACAAGATATGGGCATTTTGAGTTCTTGGTGATGTCATTCGGGCTAACAAATGCCCCGACAGCTTTTATGGATCTCATGAATAGAGTATTCATGCCCTATCTTGATGTGTTCGTGATCGTATTCATTGATGACATTCTGGTGTATTCTCGTTCGGAGGCGGAACATGCGGGCCACTTGCGGATAGTATTACAGACCCTTCAGGATCATAAGTTATATGCTAAGCTCTCTAAATGTGAATTCTGGCTGAACTCAGTAGCATTCCTTGGCCATGTGATATCTGATGAGGGTATTAGTGTCGACACTCAGAAGATCGATGCAGTGAAGAATTGGCCGAGACCTACAACACCGTCAGAAGTCCGCAGCTTCCTGGGGCTAGCAGGATATTATAAGCGGTTTGTAGAAGGGTTTTCCTCTATATCAGCACCATTGACTAAGTTAACAAAGAAAGCTACCAAGTTCCAGTGGTCTGATGCTTGTGAATATAGTTTTCAGGAGCTAAAGAATTGATTGACATCTGCGCCAGTGCTCACTCTCCCAGAAGGAACAGACGGTTATGTGGTATATTGAGATGCCTCAGGTATAGGTTTGGGGTGCGTATTGATGCAACGTGGGAAGGTGATTGCTTATGCATCAAGACAATTGAAGAAGCATGAAAACAATTACCCGACTCATGATTTGGAATTAGCTGCAGTAATATATGCTTTGAAGATATGGCGGCACTACTTATACGGCATCCATGTTGACATCTACACAGATCACAAGAGTTTACAATACATCTTCAAGCAGAAGGAGTTGAATTTGAGGTAGCGTAGGTGGCTTGAATTACTGAAAGACTACGATGTCGAGATATTGTACCATCCCGGTAAAGCCAATGTTGTGGCAGACGCTCTCAGCCATAAGTCAATGGGAAGCTTAATACATATTGAGGCAGGTAGACAAGGGTTGACCAAAGAGCTTCACCAGCTGGCCAATATGAGAATCAGATTGTTGGACTCTGATGACGGAGGTGTTAATGTACAGAATACAGCAGAATCATCTTTGGTAGCCGAGGTAAAAGCACGACAATATGAAGATCCTACCTTAGTAAGATTGAGAGAGGGAATTCAGCAGTGTAAGATTACAGCTTTCAAGATCGGAGGAGATGGGACACTGAGATACCAGGGCCGATTATGTGTACCTAGTGTGGCAGGGTTGCGAGAGAATATTATGATTGAGATTCACCAGTCCCGATATTCTATCCATCCTGGCTCGACAAAGATGTATCATGACGTTAAGGAGTTGTATTGGTGGGATAACATGAAGAAGTCTATTGCAGAATTTGTAGCCCAGTGTCCTAATTGTCAACAAGTAAAGATCGAGCATCAGAAACATAGTGGATTGATTCAGAATATAGAGATTCTGACCTGGAAATGGGAGGTGATTAATATGGACTTCATTATTGGATTACCTCGCTCTTATCATAAGTTTGACTCCATCTGGGTGATAGTTGATCGACTTACAAAATCTTCCCATTTTCTGCCAGTTAAGACAACTTACACGGCTGACGATTATGCAAAGTTGTATATCAAGGAGATTGTTAGGCTTCATGGTGTGCCGGTATCTATTATATCAGACCGAGGAGCTCAATTTACGGCTAACTTTTGGAGGTCTTTTCAGAAGGGTTTAGGCACACAAGTAAATCTCAGCACTACATTCCATCCGCAGACTGACGGACAGGCTGAACGTACCATCCAGACGCTTGAAGATATGCTACGAGCATGTGTTCTAGATTTCAAGGGGAATTGGGATGACCATCTAGCACTTATAGAATTTGCCTACAATAATAGCTACCATTCCAGTATTAAAATGGCCCCGTATGAGGCACTGTACGGGAGGAGATGTAGATCACCAATTGGATGGTTCGAAGTCGGTGAGACAGAATTATATGGGCCAGATTTGATTCACCAAGCCATTGAGAAGGTGAAAGTGATACAAGAGCGACTGAGGATGGCACAAAGCAGGCAAAAGTCTTATTCCGACGTCCGACGTCGTGATCTGGAATTTGAGGTTGGTGATTGGGTTTTCCTGAAGATCTCGCCGATGAAGGGTGTTATGCATTTTGGGAAGAAGGGTAAGTTGAGTCCGCGGTATATTGGGCCGTACAAAATTCTTCGACGAATTGGACAGGTTGCTTACGAGTTAGAATTGCCATCTGAATTGGAATTTGTCCACCCGGTATTCCATGTATCTATGTTGAGGAAATGTATTAGAGACCCTTCTCGGGTCGTCCCTATCAAAGATGTACAAGTTACAAAGGATCTATCATATGATGAAGTGCCAGTGGCTATATTAGATCGACAAGTCCGCAAGCTGAGAACAAAGGATGTAGCTTCCGTGAAAGTATAATGGAGGAACAAGAATATAGAAGAAATGACATGGGAAGAAGAAGAAGAGATGAAGTCTAAATACCCTTACCTATTCCAGGGTGAAGATAATGAGGATGCCGGGGGAAAGAAGGACGCATTATAAGGTGAAACGGCTCTATGAGGTAAGCAATAGCTTGTGAATACTCTTTTTTAATACAAAATGGTAATATGCAGATAATGTACATATCCATAATGCTTTGTATAGTCTTGTAAGGCCATAGGTTAGGTTTAACTGCTTGCAAGTTTGGCTAGTGTCCATTTTATAGGGGAAACTCAGCCGAAAATCTCCGTCGGAATCCACAATGAGTTAGACACCCCATAAACCCTTACATTCGAGGACGAATGTTCCTAAGGGGGAGAGGGTGTTACAACCCAAATTCGCATACCATAGATCATGCCGTAAGTTAGTCGACGTAAATCCAAGAAGAGATTATCTTTGAGATGATAAGAAGTTAATCCTATTGGTCTTAAACGATACAAGGGTGTATAAGAGTGGTTAACAAGTATTTGAAGTTAAACGAATCAAGGATGTTGTAACCCGTATTTTCGGGTAACACTAGAGGTGATTAATTGCCCCAAGAGGTCTTGTTTTAATGTATTTGAATCATATAATATCCGCATCATAAGTCTTGAAGTCAAGCGAGTTATGAAACAAAAGTCGATAAAAGTTATCGCAACTTAGGTTTATAATTTTACTTAAACTTTAGGTCAAATGTTACTGCATTTTTCTCCCAATATTCTTGGAATTATGGGGTGATCTACCTATCAAATTGAAGATATATGAGTCTAGTTTCCAACGCATTAAACCGTTCATCGATACGTTCTCGGAATAGAGAGATATTCGCATTTTCGCGAGAGTGCGCCAAGCTGCTCTCTATGGGGCCCACAAAGGCTGTTTAAGACATATGGACATATATAAGATACCTCAACCCCGTTTTAAGTCATTATTTTTCAGTATATTCAGACCTTATAACCCTAAAAACAGTCTCTCAAGGTTCTCTCATGATCCAAGACCCAAACAAAGGGCAAACAACACAAATCAAATGTCGGGAATCCCGTGGCGCTAGTAAGTTTTTGTTCTTCTTGTTGTTGCTGATTTTTGTGTTGTTCCAGCTCGTGTGGGAGGTTTTTTTAAGTGTTTTATGTGCTGTAAATACACCTTCAACTTTTTAATATCAACCCTAGGTGATTTCAAGTCTTCTAAAGTAATTCTAGTGCTGAAAAACCCGAATTAATTGCTAGTTTCGCTTCCTTGTTCTTGTGGCAGAATTGAAGGGATATTTCGTGAAAAATTAAGGTCAAATTGGAGTTGTTCTTTCTGTTTAAAGGTAAGGAACCTCTTACTCTATATATATATTTAAGATTATCCAAGTTGCAGCTAAGTCGTTGAAGCTAGAACTTGTGAAATATATATCGAAAGGCTTGGTAGTAATGTTGTTGGTTGGTGGACTATTTTGGAGGCTCAATAGGATTATTAATGATGTTGTTTGGGCTGTTTGGTGATTGTATTGACTTGTGGGAAGTCATATAAATAGGGGAGGTGCTGTCCGTTTCATCGTAAAATAGGTTGTGGTCGATACATAATAGTTACGACGCTTAAACGATAATGATAGTGTCATTTGTCTTATTGTAGACTAAGGAGTCGTGACATTTGCATAGCTTGAGGTTGGGCAGTATATACAAGGTATGTGAGTCTATCCCCTTCATTCTTTTGCACGACTCCGATTGTACATAATGTAATGATGAGCTCCCAAAGATACTCTACTCTTAGAAGCTAGCAGTACTTACATTGCTGCCCTTCTTATGAAACGATTGATATTGATGTTACTTCTCTTATTCTTATATTATCAATGTTGTTGGTAGTTCCTGATTCTTATAAGATTCTTGATGAAGAGTTAATCCTAATAACGTGTACGAAGGATACCGACCTTATGTCACTCCGAAAGGTTCAAAATGTGATTCCAATGAGTCCAGCATGCATCATATATATGTATCTATTTTACTCTACCGAGCCGCGCTATCGTCGGCCGGGTATGGCACCTATTGTGCAACCACTGATCAGTTGGGTTTTACCGAGCTCCACATGGCCGGGTACGATTCTACCGAGCCCTATGATGGCCGGGTACGTTTTACCGAGCCTATTATGGCCGGGTACGATATGATGTTGGTGATGCCCACAAAGGCGTATGTTTTAAAAGTTTATGTATATATATGTATGTATCATGTATTTCATGTCAGTAGCCCTCAGAGGTACCCAGATGTCACAGGTTGTATATTCTCTATCCCTGTTTACATTACTGTTCTTACTTATGCTTTCTTGCCTCACATACTCAGTACTTTATTCGTACTGACGTCCTTTTTATTTGTGGATGCTGCATGTCGTGCTGTAGGTCCTGATAGACAGGTAGACGTAGCTCCCCCACCACAGTAGGCTGTCCAGTTCAGCGGTTATTGGCGAGATCCTTTCTCCGGACTTGCCGTGGTCTTGGTATGCATTTTTGTTATAGACATTATGGGTATGTCGGGGCCCTGTTCCGGCAATGTTGTAGCACTTATGTTCCTTTAAAGGCTCATAGACAGGTGTCGACATATGTATGGTTTAGAATGCCTTTTCGGCTGATTTTTGTTGTATAGTCATTCATGGCATCATGATAGCTCGTACCTTATATATAGTTTCTTGATAGTCTTGTCGTCCCATGTTATGTATGTTCATGACATTATCTTTCATTGTTGGATGTTCATGATCCATGTCTACTATTTATATTGATCTTGTCAGCCCTTAAAGATAATAAGGAAGGTTAGATAAAATGTACGTTGGTGCTCGGCAAGTATGGCCCGGGTGCTAGTCATGACCCTCCAGTTGGGTCGTGACAAGAACTGTCAAAACACTGATCCGAGTCCATTTGCTCAAAATGTTGACCAAAGTCGACTCAATTAAGTTTTAAGGCTCTATTTCACATTTTAATCAATTTTGCATATAAAAACTTTCCGAAAAATTGTAAAGACTATGCACGCAAGTCGATGAAAGATGAATAGTGCTTTCGAGGTGTTAGAACATAGACCTCAACTGAAGGATAACTCTTAGACCTCAATTGTCAAACCTGCCGGGCTAGAATTGCTACCGGTTCCTCTTCATAAGTCAAATCTTTCTCCAATTGGACTGAGCTGAAATCTAACACATGGGACGGATCACCATAATATTTACGTAGCATAGACACACGGAACACCGGATGCACCACTGATAAATTAGGTGGTAATGCAAGCCTGTAGGCTACTGCGCCCACCCTTTCAAGAATTTCGAAGGGTCCTATATACCTAGGGCTCAACTTGCCCTTCTTTGCGAACCTCATTACACCTTGCATAGGTGAAACCCAGAGCAATACTCTTTCCCCAACCATGAATGCAATATCACGAACTTTATGGTCGGCATAACTCTTTTGCCTAGACTGAGCTGTGCGAAGTCGATCTTGAATAACCTTGACCTTATCCAAGGCATCCTGTACCAAATCAGTATCCAACAACCGAGGCTCTCCTGGTTCAAACTAGCCAACTCGCGATCGGCATCGCCTTCCATATAATGCCTCATATGGAGCCATCTGAATGCTCGACTGGTAGCTATTATTATAAGCAAACTCCGTAAGTGGTAAGAACTGATCCCAAGAACCTCCAAACTCTATAACACAAGCGAAAAACATATCTTCCAATATCTGAATGATGCGCTCTGACTGTCCGTCTGTTTGTCGATGAAATGATGTGCTTAACTCAACCTGTGTGCCTAACTCACGCTGTACAGCTCTCCAAAAGTGTGAGGTAAACTGCGTACCTCAATCTGAAATAATACACACGGGCACACCGTGAAGGTGGACAATCTCACGAACAAAATTCTTCAGCTAACCGCTCTAAAGAATAGGTAACTGCCACTAGAATGAAATGTGTTGATTGGTCAACCTTTCCATAATGACCCAAACTGCGTCAAATTTTCTCCGAGTCCGTGGGAGCCCAATAACAAAATCCATAGTGATACGCTCCCACTTCCACTTAGGAATTTCTAACTTCTGAAGCAAACCACCAGGTCTCTGATGCTCGTACTTGACTTGCTGACAATTTAGACACCGAGCTACATATGCAACTATATCCTTCTTCATTCTCCTCCACCAATAATCTTGCCGCAAATCTTGATATATTTTTGTGGCACCTTAATGAATAGAATACCTGGAACTGTGGGCCTCTTCCAGAATTAATTCATTAAGCCAATCCATATTAGGCACAAAAATACGACCCTGCATTCGCAGAACTCCATTTTCCCCCACAGCAACCTGTTTGGCATCACCATGTCGCACCGTCTCCTTAAGGACAAGTAAATGAGGATCATCATACTATCGCTTTCTCATGCGCTCCTATAAGAAAGACCAAGCGACTGTGCAAGCTAGAACCCGACTGGGTTCTGAAATATCTAACCTTACGAACTGATTAGCCAAAGTCTGAACATATGCAGCTAACGGCCTCTCAAAGCATCGGCCACCACATTGGTCTTTACGGGGTGATAAAAAATAGTGATATCATAGTCCTTTAACAACTCCAACCATCTTCTCTGCCTCAAATTGAGATCCTTTTGTTTGAACAGATATTGTAAGCTACGATGATTAGTAAATACTTCACACGAGACACCGTAAAGGTTATACCTCCAAATCTTCAGCACAAGAACAATGGCTGCCAATTCTAAGTCATGAACATGATAATTCTTCTCGTGAACTTTCAATTTCCACGATGCGTATGCAATCACCCTGCCATCTTGCATTAATACTGCACCAAGCCCAATGTGAGATGTATCACAATATACCGTATAAGATCCTGAACTGTGGGTAATACCAACACTGCCGTCGTAGTCAAAGCAGTCTTGAGCTTCTGAAAGCTCAACTCACACTCGTCTGGCCATCTGAATGGGGCACCTTTCTGGGTCAGTCTGGTCAATGGGTTTGCTATAAATGAAAACCCTTCCACGAACCGACGATAATAACCTGTCAATCCCAGGAAACTCCAGATCTCTATAGCCGATGTAGGTCTAGGCTAATTCTGAAAAACCTCAATCTTCTTAGGATCCACCTTTATACCTTCAGGCGATACAACATGCACCAAAAAGGCAACTGAGTTTAACCAAAACTCGCATTTTGAAAATTTAGCATATAACTGATTATTCTTCAAAATCTGAAGCATACTCCGAAGATGGCGCTCATGATCCTCTCAGCTACTGGAGTAAAACAAGATATCATCAATGAATACAACCACAAAAGAATCCAAATAGAGGTTAAAAACTCGATTCATCAAATCCATAAATGGTGCTGGGGCATTTGTCAACCCAAAAGACATTACTAGGAATTTGTAATGCCCATACCGAGCTCGAAAAGCCTTGAAGCTGATCAAATAAGTCATCAATTCTTGGCAGTGGATACTTGTTCTTGATAGTAGCCTTGTTCAACTGCCGATAATCTATAGACATTCGCATTTAACCATCTTTCTTCTTTACAAATAATACTGCTTCACTCCAGGGCAATATACTAGGTCTAATGAATCCCTGATCAAGCAAGTCTTGTAATTGCTCCTTCAATATTTTCAACTCCGACGGGGCCATACGGTATGGTGGGATAGAAATGGGCTGAGTGCTCGGAGCTAAATTAATACAGGAGTCAATATCTCTGTCGAGTGGCATCCCCGACAAATCTGTAGGAAATACTTCTAGAAATTCATGAACAACTGGTACTGAGTCCATAGAAGGAACATCCGCGCTGGGATCGCGAATATAAGCCAAATAGGCTAGACACCCTTTGTCGACCATACGCCGAGCCTTCATATATGAAATAACCCTGCTGGTAGAAAGATCAGGAGTTCTTTTTCCACTCTAACCAAGGTAACCCCAGCATGACTAGGGTCACCGTCTTGACGTGACAATCAAATATAGCATGATAAGGTGACAACCAATCTATACCCAAGATGACATCAAAATCTACCATATCAAGAAGTAGAAGATCCATGCTAGTTTCAAGACATCCAATAGTAACCACACACGAATGACAGACATGATCTACAATGATAGAATCCCCTACCGGCATGCACATAAGCACTCAAAGAATTACGAGGCACAACCAAATATGAAGCAAAGTAGGAGGACACATAGGAATAAGTGGATCCTGGATCAAATAACACTGAAGCATCTCCATGGTAAACGGGAACAATACCTTTGATCACGGCGTTGGATGAATCGGCTTCAGGCCTAACAGGGAAAGAATAGAATTGGGGTTGGGGCCCACCACTCTGAACCGCGTCTCTAGGACGGCCTCTAATTGGCTGGCCTCCACCTCTAACGGCCTGACCTCCACCTCTAACGGTCTGACCTCCACCTCTAACGGCCTGACCTTCACCTCTAACGGTCTAAACTCTACCTCTAGGTACCTGACCCCTGCCATAAGTACCCCTACCTTGTTACACCCTATATTTTTGTACGTAAAAATGCGTCGTAAGCAAACTAATGTAGGACCAAAAATGAGATAATATTTAAAAGTATATAAAGTAAGTTAATCATGTTACCTATGAGGTTACAAATATTGAAGATCATGAACAACAAGTACAAAGAGGGTTGGACAGTTCAGAAGCTAAAGCAATTGAATAAAACAATGTTTCGTCGAAAGTCGACAAGTTGGGAATGTTATAACATGTACCTTTGGGGTGAGACTAGGGTGATTAACATGACAAGGAGATTATGTTATGATTTATATTAGTCGTATGACATCCGTGTGTTATGTTTTAATGTCAAGCGAGTTGTGGAACAAAAGTCGATGAAAGTCATCACAAGTTACACTCATAAGTTTTACTGAAACTTTGGGTCAAATCTAACTGCAATTTTCTCCCAATATACTTAGAGTTATGGGGTGTTCCACCCATCAAATTAAAGATCTATGATCTATTTTCCAATGCATTAAACCGTTTGTCAATACGACATCGGAGTAGTGAGATATGGGCATTTTTGCGATACTGCGCAAGCTGCTAGGTGACAAGTAGGTGTGTCACCTACTTGCTTAAATGAAAGCCCAAAAATGGGCCATTTTGGGTCGTCCAAAGAGGCCTTTTAAAGGCCTATTTTCTTCATATATTAGACTTAAAATAGAGCATAATAACCAGACATCAGCTCTGCAAAGAATCCTCCCAAAAATTTCCCACAAACCCTAATTGATTTTCTCTCCCTTTCGGAGTTTGAAGAACCAAGATAGGAGCTGAGTTATCCAACAAATAAGGTGAGTTTACTGCTCTCTTTCATCCAATTTTTCTTCTATAAATTCATGGTAAGTCGTTTTATACTTGTGAGAACTCATGGGACAGTGATCGGAAGCCGTGAGTTCGAGTTATTCACTTGTAGCGGACTATTTTGTGGACTGTTTTATGTTGCTGTTGGGATGCGTGTTTTACTACTATTTTGTGGAGTTTTGGAGGAGGAAGGGGGTGTAGAAACACCATATAAATGTAGGGTGGTTGGCTGGTCGTTCGTCATAATATTTTCGGGTCGTTTGACACTACTACGATGGTCGTTTTGTGTACGAAGAGATTGGGGTGTGTTGGGCTGTTTTGTAGTATTTGATGGTGTATATATGGCTGGAAAATGATGTATATATGTTGTTATTGTTCTGTTCTTGTATTGTTGGTGTTATCTTGAATTTGGAGGAAGTAAGGATTATAGGGGAGATACTGCCCGTTTTAATACAAAATAAGTTTGTCGTTCGTTGTGCGATAGTTGTACCTTTCGTAACTTAACGATAGTATTATTATCATTCTTGTAGATTAAGGTGCAAAGAGGTGAGTTCAACTTGGTGATTGGAAAGATTGTGATAAGGTATGTTAAGGCTAAGCCTTCCTTCATTTTGGCATGATCTCGTAGCTACATGTGTTAGTAATGAGACAAAAAGAGAAGTTCATATTCATGAATTTATTCACACTATTCTAGTCTCATAAGTTATAATATTATTCCTTATCGAGATTCTATATTCAATTTAGTATTGTCTTCTTCCAGTCAAGAGAGCAGCAAGCCTATATATATAGTATTACAGTATTTTCATTACCATCGAGCTATAATCGATGGGCAGGCCCCTATTGGGCAACCTTTGATCAGATGGAATGTTATATACCGAGCCTACTGTGGCCGAGCGCCTATGAGCGAGCCCAGCATGGTCGAGATACATAGCCTAGTATGGCTGAGCGCCTATGAGCGAGCCTACTATGGCAGAGCAGTTATATATACCGAGCCTTATAAGGCCGTACAATTATTTTACTTACTATATTGAAGGAGTTGAGTCAGTATCAACGGGTAAGTATATCTCCAGATCATCTTTGACTCCCAATTATTTTCAGTTATTATATTATCAGTTCAGTTTCAACTTTCAGTTATGTTATCGCCTTATATACTCGGTACATTATTTCGTACTGACGTCCCTTTTCCGGGGACGCTGCATTTCATGCATGCAGGTTCAGATAGACAGACGAGTAGACCTCCTCAGTAGGTGTTTCCAGAGCTTAGCTTGATCGGTAAGCTCCACATCCTTCGGAGTTATCGGGTCTAAGTTTTTGTGTGTATCTTATGTATGTATTTAGATATATAATATAGGTAGGTCGGGGCCCTGTTCCGGTCACAATATATCTATTAGTAGAGCCTTGTAGACATATCCTGTTGGTTAGTGCAGTATGTTGGGTTTGTAGGCCTGGTATGTATAATTTGGTGGTTTGTCAGCTGTAGTAGCTATGACGGCCTTTTCGGCCTAGCTTTATATTGATGTTTAGTTAGCGCTAGTTTCCATTCAGTTTTATATTTTGCTTCGCAAATTGTCTTGTAAGGTGGCCCCATGGCCAAAATATGACATTATATGTTCATAGTCCCTTAGTCGCAATTTGGTACGCCAAGTTAGGTGGGGCACCGGGTGCTTGTCTCGCTCCTAGGTTCGGGGCGTAACAAACTTGGTATCAGAGCAGTTCTTTCCTAGGGAGTCTACAAGCCGTGTCTAGTAGAGTCTTGTTTATAGATGTGTTGTGCACCACATTATATAAGCAGGGAACTACGGGGCATTTAGGAGTTGGTTACCCTTCTTTGAAATCTAAATCGTGCTATAGAACTGAGTTATATGAAATTTGAATTAAACTTATGTGTTGGTGTTTGCATGCACAGATGACGGTGACTAGGAAGACTACGGCTAGCCAGAGGAGAGATACAACAATAGGTGAGGGGACCAGCAGGGTACCCCCAATAGATGGGGCCCAGTCTGAGGCTCAAGGCGAGACCCCTACTCAGCCATTACCGGCTCCTCCACCAACTGCGGAGATTCCTAAGGAAATCCCACATCCAGTTCCCCCCGCCCCCACTTCCATCAGATCAGGACTTGAGAAGTGCGGTGCATTTGTTGACACAGTTGGTAGCTACCCAGCAACAGGCTAGGGCATCAGCTAGTGCAGGAACTTCTGAGGGGTCTGAGAGTTCAAGGGTCCGAGAGTTTATTACTTTGAGTCCCCAGAGTTCATGGGGACAGATCAGAGGGAGGACCCGCAGGATTTCATAGATCAACTTCATAGGATCTTTCGTGTTATGCATGCCACGGAGAAAGAGGCACTTGAGCTAGCAGCTTTTCGACTCCGAGATATAGCCATCCTTTGGTACGAGGGATGGGAGTGGTCCAGGGGACGTGATGCACCTCCAGCTATTTGGGAGAATTTTTCAGATGCCTTCCTTGACCAGTACCTACCGCAGGAGATCCAACAGGCTCGAGTCGATCAGTTTTTAGCCCTCAAGCAGGGTAATATGAGTGTTCGAGAGTATAGTTTCCGTTTTGACTCATTGGCCAGATATGCACCATCCATAGTTGCTACTATGCGGGACAGGATTCACAGGTTTATAGCAGGGTTAGCCCCAGAGTTAACCGAGGCATGTGCCACCGCTGCATTGCAGGATAGTATGGATATCTCCCGGATTCAGGCATTCGCCCAGAATATAGAAAGGGGTAGGCGTCGGCAGCAGGGTACAGAGAAGGCTGAGCAAGGGCAATGTAAGAGGATGAGATTTCCCAGGTCTCAGGAGCAATCTCAGTGTAGTTATAGGACCCAGTACTTCGAACGGCCACCTAGGCCTCCGCCACCTCAGTTACAGGGTTACAAGTATAACCGCTATATTCAGTCAGGACCAGGTGAGAGCTCACGGGCGTCTGGTTTGCAGCGACAGCGAGGTTCTGCGCAGACATGGTCATTTCCTCCACTGTGTGACATCTGTGGTAGAGGACACTTTGGCCAATGCCGAGCAGGTTCTAATGCTTGTTATACATGTGGGCGTCCGGGGCATATGATGCGAGATTGCCCAAATAGAGATTCTGGGGGAATGGCACAACCAGCGAGTTCAGCAACAGGATCATCTATGTCCGTGCATACTTCAGGGCGCGAGTCTCAGTCTTCGGCTGGTAAAGGTCGAGGCAGAGGTAGAGGTTCCAGTTCAGGTGGTAATCAGAACCGTATCTATGCTTTAGCGGGTCGACAGGACCAGGAGTCTTCACCAGACGTTGTGACAGGTATATTAACCATTTGCTCTCACGATGCTTATGCTTTGATAGACCCAGGATCTACTTTATCATATATTACCCCATTTGTCGCAAGGAAGTTTGGTATAGTGCCTGAAATACTAAGTGATCCTTTTGCGGTATCTACACCGGTCGGAGAATCGATTATTGCTAGACGGGTTTACCGAGGTTGTACGGTGACAATTTGTAGTCGTCAGACCTCAGCTGACCTAGTTGAGCTAGAGATGATGGATTTTGATGCTATCATGGGCATGAACTGGTTGGCAGCTTGCTATGCCACAGTTGATTGCCGAGCAAAGGCAGTCAGATTTCATTTTTCGGGTGAGCCAGTCCTTGAATGGGTAAGTAATACAGCAACACCCAGAGGTAGGTTTATTTCCTATCTGAAGGCGATGAAAATGATCGCAAAAGGGTGCATTTATCATATTGTGCGAGTTAGAGATGCAGATGCTGAGATACCTACACTTCAGTCTATTCCCGTAGTCAAAGAGTATGCAGATGTGTTTCCAGATGAGCTTCCAGGTATTCCTCCAGAGCGAGAGATTGATTTTAGCATCGATTTGCTTCCAGGAACTCAACCAATATCCATCCCTCCGTATAGAATGGCACCTGCCAAATTGAAGGAGTTGAAGGAGCAGTTAAAAGATTTGCTGGAGAAAGGTTACATCAGGTCCAGTACCTCACTTTAGGGTGCACTGGTACTATTTGTGCGGAAGAAAGATGGCTCGTTGAGGATGTGTATCGATTATAGGTAGCTGAACAAGGTAACTATTAAGAATAAGTATCCACTTCCAAGGATCGATGACTTGTTTGATCAGTTGCAGGGCTCTAGATGCTTTTCAAAGATAGATTTGAGGTCGGGGTACCACCAGGTCAGAGTTCGGGAAAAAGATATTCCAAAGACAGCCTTCAAGACCCGATATGGCCACTTCGAGTTCCTTGTCATGTCCTTCGAGTTGACTAATGCACCCGCCATATTTATGGACTTGATGAATAGCCTATTCTGGCCATTTTTAGATCTGTTCGTGATAGTATTTATTGATGATATTCTGGTTTATTCCCGTTCAGAGGATGAGCATGCGGACCACCTACGAGAGGTACTCCAAACCCTCCGTGGTCGTAAGTTGTATGCTAAGTTTTCTAAATGTGAGTTCTGGTTGAAGTCTGTAGCATTCTTGGGGCATATTGTATCAGATGAAGGGATAAAGGTAGACACTCAGAAGATTGAGGCCGTAAAATCTTGGCCTAGACCTAACACTCCGATAGAGGTTCGTAGCTTTCTAGGCTTAGCAGGATACTATCGGAGGTTCGTAGAGGGTTTTTCTTCCCTTTCGGCACCATTGACGAAGTTGACACAGAAAGAAACTAAGTTTCAATGGACAGAGGCTTGTGAGCGGAGTTTCCAAGAACTTAAGAACAGGTTGACCTCAGCTCCAGTTCTAACACTTCCAGAGGGTCTAGAGGGTTATGCCGTGTATTGTGATGCATCAGGTGTCGGGTTAGGATGTGTCCTGATGCAACATGGGAAGGTAATTGGGTATGCTTCAAGGCAGTTGAGGAAGCACGAGAGGAATTATCCGACCCACGACCTCGAGTTAGCTGCATTTGTCCATGCACTTAAGATATGGCGGCATTATTTATATGGTGTTCATGTTGATGTATTTACTGATCATAAAAGCCTACGATATATCTTCAAGTAGAAAGAGTTGAATTTTCGACAGAGGCGATGGCTTGAGTTATTGAAAGATTACGATGTTAACATTCTCTACCATCCAGGGAAAGCTAATGTTGTAGCAGATGCCTTAAGTCGCCGATCTATGGGTAGCTTAGCACATGTAGAGCCCGAGAAAAAGACAATTAGCTAGAGAGATTCATCAATTGGCTTCGTTGGGGGTTCGGTTAGTAGATTCTGAGGATGGTGGAGTTGTACTCCAAAACACTGCAAAATTATCCCTCATAGCTGAAGTCAAGGAAAGGCAGTACGAGGACCCAGAGTTGGTCAAGTTGAGAGAGCGAGTTCCGCAGCAGAAGAAGCCATTGTTAGAGCTCAAGGGAGATGGGGTTCTCAGATACAGGGGTCGTTTGTGTGTTCCAGATGTAGCAGGGCTACGAGACAGGATTATGTCAGAGGCACATTATTCATGGTATTCCATCTATCCTGGATCGACGATGATGTATCATAACTTTAAGGATGTGTACTGGTGGAACGATATGAAGAAGAACATTGCTGAGTTTGTCGCCCAATGTACTAGTTGCCAGCAAGTGAAGGTAGAGCACCAGAAGCCCGGAGGGCTAATGCAGACTATAGAGATCCCGACATGGAAATGGGAGGCGATAAACATGGACTTTATCACGGGTTTACCTCGTTCTAATTGTAAGTTCGATTCCATATGGGTGATAGTCGATAGGCTCACGAAATCAGCTCACTTCCTACCGGTCAGATCTACATATACAGCAGAAGATTATGCAAAGTTATATATTAAGGGAGATAGTGCGGCTACACGGAGTACCGGTTTCTATGATATCTGACTGTGGGGCTCAGTTTACAGCACATTTTTGGAGGTCATTTCAGAGAGGTCTAGGGACTCAGGTGAATCTCAGCACAGCTTTTCATCCACAGACTGATGGACAAGCCGAGCGCACAATTCAGACGCTCGAGGATATGTTATGAGTATGTGTGTTGGATTTTAAAAGAAGTTGGGATGAACATCTATCCTCTTATCGAGTTTGCATATAATAACAGTTACCACTCTAGTATCCAGATGGCTCCGTACGAGGCTTTGTATGGGCGTAAGTGCAGATCTCCTATAGGGTGGTTTGATGTTGGAGAATCTGGGTTACATGGGCCAGACCTGGTTCAGCAGGCCATAGAGAAAGTAAAGCTTATCCGGGAGCGACTGTTGATAGCTCAGAGTCGTCAGAAGTCATATTCTGATGTGCGGTGACGAGACTTAGAGTTCAGGATTAATGACTGGGTATTCTTAAAGGTATCACCTATGAAGGGCGTGATGAGGTTTGGCAAGAAAGGAAAGCTTAGCCCACGGTATATTGGGCCTTATAGGATCATTCGGAGAGTGGGCCAAGTAGCTTATGAGTTAGAGTTGCCCTCAGAATTGGAGTCTGTCCATCCAATTTTTCACGTATCTATGCTACGGAATTGCATTGGCGATCCTACCCGAGTGGTGCCCACAGATGATGTACAGATTACAGAGGACTTGTCATACGAGGAAATTCCAGTTGCCATCCTAGACCGACGAATCTGCAAGCTACGAAATAAGGAGGTAGCTTCCGTGAAGGTTTTATGGAGGAGCAAGAATGTAGAAGAGATGACATGAGAATCGGAGGAAGAAATAAAGTCTAAATACCCCCACCTATTTCAAACTGAATATATGGTTCGAGATGGGACGCTACAACATAGCTCTATGTAGGCTAGCAGGTCATCAGGTAAGCTTTTATTTGTCACTTTCAATATTTATGATTTACGGTCGGTGAGGCAAATTGCTGCTATTTATAAAGATTGGCCATGTGTGGAATGCATAGTATGTTTTCTGGCTGCGTGCAGGTTGGTTTTAACCTAGTGTACGAAGGATACTCTGGCAAAATTTTCCAAAGTCTCTAAGAGTAAACATTCGAGGACGAATGTTCCCAAGGGGGGAGTGATATTACACCCTATATTTTTGTACGTAAAAATGCGTCGTAAGCAAACTAATGTAGGACCAAAAATGAGATAATATTTAAAAGTATATAAAGTAAGTTAATCATGTTACCTATGAGGTTACAAATATTGAAGATCATGAACAACAAGTACAAAGAGGGTTGGACAGTTCAGAAGCTAAAGCAATTGAATAAAACAATGTTTCGTCGAAAGTCGACAAGTTGGGAATGTTATAACATGTACATTTGGGGTGAGAATAGGGTGATTAACATGATAAGGAGATTATGTTATGATTTATATTAATCGTATGACATCCGTGTGTTATGTTTTAATGTCAAGCGAGTTGTGGAACAAAAGTCGATGAAAGTCATCACAAGTTACACTCATAAGTTTTACTGAAACTTTGGGTCAAATCTAACTGCAATTTTCTCCCAATATACTTAGAGTTATGGGGTGTTCCACCCATCAAATTAAATATCTATGAGTCTATTTTCCAATGCATTAAACCGTTTGTAAATATGACATCAGAGTAGTGAGATATGGGCATTTTTGCGATACTGCACAAGCTGCTAGGTGACAAGTAGGTGTGTCACCTACTTGCTTAAATGGAAGCCCAAAAATGGGCCATTTCGGGTCGTCCAAAGAGGCCTTTTAAGGGCCTATTTTCTTCGTATATTAGACTTAAAATAGAGCATAATAACTAGACATAAGCTCTGCAAAGAATCCTCCCAAACATTTCCCACAAACCGTAATTGATTTTCTCTCCCTTTCAAGTTCTAATTGGAGGTAAAACCTAGAGTTTGAAGAACCAAGATAGGAGCTGAGTTATACAACAAATAAGGTGAGTTTACTGCTCTCTTTCATCCAGTTTTTCTTCTATAAATTCATGGTAAGTCGTTCTATACTTGTGAGAACTCACGGGACGGTGATCGGAAGCCGTGAGTTCGAGTTATTCACTTGTTGCGGACTATTTTGTGGACTATTTTATGTTGCTGTTGGGCTGCGTGTTTTACTACTATTTTGTGGAGTTTTGGAGGAGGAAGGGGGTGTAGAAACACCATATAAAAGTAGGGTGGTTGTCTGGTTGTTCGTCATAACATTTTCGGGTCGTTTGACACTACTACGATGGTCGTTTTGTGTATGAAGAGATTGGGGTGTGTTGGGCTGTTTTGTAGTATTTGATGGTGTATATAGGGCTGGAATATGATGTATATATGTTGTTATTGTTCTGTTCTTGTATTGTTGGTGTTATCTTGAATTTGGAGGAAGTAAGGATTATAGGGGAGATGCTGCCCGTTTTAATACAAAATAAGTTTGTCGTTCGTTGTGCGATAGTTGTACCTTTCGTAACTTAACGATAGTATTATTATCATTCTTGTAGATTAAGGTGCAAAGAGGTGAGTTCAACTTGGTGATTGGAAAGATTGTGATAAGGTATGTTAAGGCTAAGCCTTCCTTCATTTTGGCATGATCTCGTAGCTACATGTGTTAGTAATGAGACAAAAAGAGAAGTTCATATTCATGAATTTATTCACACTATTCTAGTCTCATAAGTTACAATATTATTCCTTATCAAGATTCTATATTCAATTTAGTATTGTCTTCTTCCAGTCAAGAGAGCAGCAAGCCTATATATACAGTATTACAGTATTTTCATTACCATCGAGCTATAATCGATGGGCAGGCCCCTATTGGGCAACTTCTGATCAGATGGAAAGTTATATACCGAGCCTACTGTGGCCGAGCGCCTATGAGCGAGCCCAGCATGGTCGAGATACATAGCCTAGTATGGCCGAGCGCCTATGAGCGAGCCTACTATGGCAGAGCAGTTATATATACCGAGCCTTATAAGGCCGTACAATTATTTTACTTACTATATTGAAGGAGTTGAGTCAGCATCAACGGGTAGGTATATCTCCAGATCATCTTCGACTCCCAATTATTTTCAGTTATTATATTATCAGTTCAGTTTCAACTTTCAGTTATGTTATCGCCTTATATACTCGGTACATTATTTCGTACTGACGTCCCTTTTCTGGGGACGCTGCATTTCATGCATGCAGGTTCAGATAGACAGACGAGTAGACCTCCTCAGTAGGTGTTTCCAGAGTTTAGCTTGATCGGTAAGCTCCACATCCTTCGGAGTTATCGGGTCTAAGTTTTTGTGTGCATCTTATGTATGTATTTAGATATATAATATGGGTAGGTCGGGGCCCTGTTCCGATCACAATATATCTATCAGTAGAGGCTTGTAGACATATCCTGTTGGTTAGTGCAGTATGTTGGGTTTGTAGGCCTGGTATGTATAATTTGGTGGTTTGTCAGTTGTAGTAGCTATGACGGCCTTTTCGGCCTAGCTTTATATTGATGTTTAGTTAGCGCTAGTTTCCATTCAGTTTTATATTTTACTTCGCAAATTGTCTTGCAAGGTGGCCCCATGGCCAAAGTATGACATTATATGTTCAGAGTCCCTTAGTCGCAATTTGGTACGCCAAGTTAGGTGGGGCACCGGGTGCTTGTCTCGCTCCTAGGTTTGGGGCGTGACATACCTCAAAAAGAGGCGTCTCTGAAATTATTGGAATGACAGGGCCTCTTATCTGACATTGGTTCTCTCTTGAGCATGAACTAACTCGATTCGCCTAGCAATATTTACGTCCGTCTAGATGGAAATATCACTCCCTCTCTCATTGGGCATCTGAAGCCTAATAGTATAAGTGAGTCTGTCAATGAATCTTCTCACTCTCTCCCTTTCAGTAGGAAGCAAGATGATGGCATGATGTGCTAAGTCCACAAATCGAGTCTTATACTGGGTGACGATCATGCTACCCTATTGAAGGCACTCAAATACCCTGCGGTACTCCTCTCTCAGAGTAATAGGAACAAACTTCTCCAGAAATAGCTGTGAGAACTGCTCCTAGGTAAGTGCAGTTGAACCAGCTGGTCTAGTAAATACATAATCTCTCCACCACCTTTTGGTGGAGCCAATCATCTGAAACACAGCAGAATCGACCCCGTTCCTTTCAATTATTCCTATATTCTGCAGCACCTCATGACAGCGGTGAAGATAATCCTGCGGGTCCTCAAAAGGTGCACTACTAAAGTGAACTGGAAAGAGCTTAATAAACTTGTCCAATCTCAATAAAGCCTCAGAAGACATGGAGGGCCTATCACCGGCCTGTGCCACAACATTCAGCTAAACTACCCCAACTGGCGGGGCTGCTAGAGCCCGATACTGGGGAGCTATCTACTCTGGAGTTGGAGTAGTGGGAGTTTATTCTCCTCCCTCAGCCTATGAGATGGTTGGTGCCATTAGAAAAGGTACCATTTTGGGCCACACCCTCCATAAGACTCACCAAACGGACTAGAGCATCCTGAAGTACTGGAGTAGCTATGAATCCTTCTGGAGCCTGAACTACTCCAACAAGTACCGTCTAAGCTGGAACCTCTGCTTCTAAATCCACCTAAGGTTCTACAACAGGTGCTGCTGCTCGAGCTCTAGATTGAGCTCAGCCTCAGCCTCAGCCTCAGCCTCAGCCTCTAGCACGACTTCGGCCTCTGCCTTGGCCTTTGCCCCTAGTCATAGCTGTCATTGGGGGCTCTGGCTCCTGTCCGGTTGTAGACGCAATGCGTATTATCGCCATTTGCTATCAGACAAGAATAGAAGAGTTCAATCGTCAATGATAGAATAAAATCGCACGACATAGTAGAATAGAAGTGAAATTGTTCCTAAACTCCATAGCCTCTGGAAGATAAGTACAGACATCTCTGTACCAATCCTTCAGACTCTACTAAGCTTTCTCGTGACTCGTGAGACCTATGTAACCTAATGCTCTAATACCAACTTATGCCGCAACAGAATTGATTGAAATGAATATATTGGTGGAGCGGGTTGCACGCGCGCAACAAAATTGATTGAAATGAATATATTGGAGGAGTGGGTTGCACACCGCAACAAAATTGATTAAAAAGATATATTGGGATCGGGTTCCACGCCACAACAGAATTGAATATGAATATATTGTGGGATCAGGTTGCACGCCGCAATGGAATTGAATATCAATATATTGTGGGATCGGGTTGCACGCCTCAACGGAAATTGATTGAAATAATAATTGGTTATGATTGCTGAGTTCGCTTCAACTGTTAAAATTATTACCTGATTTATTTTTATTATTGTTTTTATTACTATTAATTGCGTACAGGTTAATGTAAGTGACTTTCCTTAGCCTCGTCACTACTTCGTCGAGGTTAGGCTAGACACTTACCAGTACGTGGAGTAGGTTGTACTGATACTACACTCTGCACTTCTTGTGCAGATTTCGAAGTTGGTCCCTGCGGCGTACTATAGACTTGCTCGGATTTAACCACCCAGAGGAGACTTGAGGTATAACTGCACAGCATCCGCAATTTTGAAGTCCCCGTCTACTTTATTTTAGCTGTGTGTTTCTTTTAAGACAATTTTATTTTATTCAGACCCTTATTTGTATTATTCTCGAAGCTCGTGTACTTATGACTCCAGTTCTGGGTTGGTATTTAGATATCGCGATTATTATGGAATATTCACTTTATTTCAGACTTTATTTCCATAGTTGTTTTCTAGTTATTAATTAATTTAAAATTTTGTCTAAAATGGCTAATTATATTCTAACGTTAGCTTGTCTAGCAAGTGAAATGTTAGGCACCATCACGGTCCCGAAGGTGGGAATTTTGGGTCGTGACAGTAGGAATTAGAGGCCAAACGTTTTGCATTTTGCAGACAAAGGTCAAAAGTGTATTTGTTTCTCAGTAAATGACAAAGAGAAAGGATTGTGAAATTAAAATAAACAATTAAAAAATGTTGACTTTTGATATTTTTAGTTTGAAAACTCACTAAGAAATAATTTTTGAATATTTAAATTTTAGAAAAGGATTTATCAAGCAATTTTGGCTCAAATTTGAAAACGTCCTTGGGGCTTACGCCCCAAATAAAGGCCCAAAACAATGGGGCTTACACCTAGGCAAACACCCAGAAAGTTGGTGCGTACGCCCCACGGTACTTTCGCTCCACTAGTATGCCTCAGTGTTTGGTACGCCTCGCCCGAGGGCTCGTCCAGAAAACACGTTTTAAAACACTGCCAAAGGCAAAGCTAGGATGACATAGGCCACAGAGCTATAATCTTGCTTAGGCAGCTACAACTATCAATTATAAAGTGGAACCTCAAACCTGAATTGGAACGAAGTTGGAGGTTTTTTCCCATGAAATTTATTAAGTATACATAGTGCAAAGAGTGTTGATCTGCCATATGTCACGACCAAAAATCCATTAAAAGTCATGATGGCGCCGGACATCGCTGTCAGGCATGCCAACAATACATACTTAGCTTAATTACCCATTTTAGTATTTTTAAAATCAAAATTTCTTCAATGAAATAATAAAGATAAAACTCATAGAGTAAATGATAAATACTTTTAGCAACTAAATTTCTAAACAATTCACAATCATTCACAAAAACCGGTATCACAAGTGCATGAGCATTTGCTAGGGAGTTAAAAATAAAATACAGCGTCTGTCCGGAATTCAAATTAGACAGGAAAAATATAAAACCTCTGAAAGAGACTCAGTTGGATGCAGATCGTAATACAGAATGCAGCTCACCTATGTCCCCATAATTTTAACCACACCTCTGCGCCCACAAGGCCGCTAGACATATATGTACCTGCACAATAAAATGTGCAGCAAGTGCAGCATGAGTACGAAAAATAATATGTACCCAGTAAGTATCAAGCCTAATCTCGAAGAGGTAGAGACGAGATGGCCGACTTTGACACTCAGTAAGAGTCAATAATAATAAATGAAATAAAAATAGCAATATCTAGATAAACATGATTTATAGATATTACAATGATTTTCTTTAACCAGTCAAATGCAACAATTCTTAATATATTAATTTAATTCCTTCAATTCCAATAAAATTTCAATTTATCAATTAGCCTCATTTACAGGAATAACAATATTTTATTAACAAGCAGAGATAAATAATTCTTTAAATTCCAAAGATTTTCAATTTATCAATTATCTTCACAAGCTGCAATAAACTATCAAAGTATCGTGTAATTATTATTATTAGGCATGATTTCTGCCGAGGTCGTACGGACCGATCCAGCGTATCGTGTACACTGTCGAGGGACGGGCGGCACGATCCATAGATGCATAAATCCTGTCGAGGCATTCGGCCCACTCCACAAGAAAAAAGGACATTTTCTTAAGTATCTCTGAAAGGAGAGTATACTTATTATAAGATAAATTCAGGAGAATGAACAATTTTTTTTAATAATTAATTAATTTAAACAGAAAATTAAGCATATGAGATTTTCATATTTTAATATTCACTAAGAATACAATTTATACAAGTAATTCATGCTTTTGAGTCCTAAACTTCCCGGACTTTAGCATTAATAGTAGCAACGCACGGACTCTCATCACCTCGTACGTACGTAGCCCTCACAATTAACAACAATTATTAATTTAATCACCTATGAAGTAATTTCTCCCTCACAACATTAGACGAGAGACTTACATCAATTTGCTCCAATTTAATCCAATAGAAGGCCTTTTCCTCGATTATCTAACTCTGAAGGGCTCGAATCTAGCTAAAATAAATTTGATACAATCACTAAAATTATAGAAATTAATTTCATAAGAAAATACTACATTTTTCAATAAAACTCGAAATTAACTCAAAAATTGCCTGTGGGGCCCACGTCTCGGAACCCGACAAAAGTTATAAAATATGAACGTCCATCCAACCACGTGTCCGTCCATATAAATTTCACCAAATTCCGACATCAACTCGACTCTCAAATCTTCAATTAAAGTTTTTGAAGATTTCTTTTATTTTCAACCCAATCTTTACCCATTTGAACTCAACACTCTTTTCATAAACTTTATTGATACGTATAAATAATACTCATACACCCAAGAATCATACTCTTAATCACCCATCATTACCCAAACTCGAAATTGAAGATTAGGGGTTAGAACCTTACCTTTTTTTATGAAGAACTTGAGGGATTTCTTGTTGGATTTCAAGGCTTGGACAAGAATTCGATGAACAAGACACTTTATCTACTTTCTCTCTCTAGAACACTCTCACTTCTCTCTAAAATTATCAGATAATTGCCACAAAATAAGCCCCAAAACCTATTTATCAAAATGGGGTCGGGTTATAAAAATAGAAAAATTAACCCTCCGAAAACAGGTAGGCGATCGCACAATGCACCGCCAATAGGTATGCGGGTCGCACAATGGAACGCAAAACTGATGCCCAGAAGTGGTGTGCGCCGGGCATATCGGCGACCATTTTGCGGGTCATAAACCTGTTTTGCGGCTCGCATAATTGATTTGCGATCGCACAATTTGCCGCATAATCGCATTTTCCCAGCCGTTGGTAATTGGGTCATAACTTCTTGTAGGAATGTCCAATTGACGAACGGTGTGAAGCGTTAGAAATGAGACTCAAAGATATTTCATTGGATAGGTAATGCACTATATAACACATCGTATCATGAGAGTTATGCTCATTTGAAGTTAGGTTTCGTGCGAACTTACTCGAAACCTATCGATTCAAGCCCGATTGACCTCAAATTTTACACACAAGTCATAAATGACATAACGGAGCTATAAACATTTTCGAAACTAGATTCCGACTCTGATATCAAGAAGTCAACTCCCCGGTCAAATTTTTAAAATTATCCAAATTTCCAACTTTCGCTAAATGACTCCAAAATGATCTACGGACCTCCGAATCCACTTCCGGATGCGCTCTCAATACCAAAATTATTATACGGAGCAATTTCCATACTCGAAATCCCAAACGAATATCGATAACATTGGAATGTATTTCATCCCAAATTTATGAAATTTTTCAAAAATGTCAACTTCCACAATAGGCGCCGAAATGCCCCCGGGTCATCCAAAACTCAATTCGGACATACGCCTAAGTCCAAAATCATCATTCGAACCTGTTGGAACCTTCAAATCCCGATTCCGGGGTTATTTTCTCAAAATATTGACCGAAGTCAAACTTGCCCTTTAAAGCCAAACTAAGGAACCAATTGTTCCGATTTCAACCCGATCACTTCCAAATTCCGAACCAACCATCCCCGCAAGTCATAAATTAATTAAAGTAGATATGGGGAGTCTTATTTAGGGGAACGGGGTTCTAAACATCAAAATAACCAGTTGAATCATTACACCGTCGTTCCACACATAGCTTTTCTTTGAAATATTACATTGTAGCAACAAAATCGGTAGGTTACAGTTTTCCGTTGCTGAGAGTACAGATGTTACTCTGATTTTCTGAATATCTGCTTTGTGAACATATTGATAAAGGAAAGCGAGTTTTTTCAATAATGTAGATAATTATTCTACCTTGGAATATTTGGTACTTATACTGCTGTCTTGCCCGAGTATCAAAGTAAAATTTGGATCTTTCTTATTTTACTTGATTATTGGCTATGCAGCTATCTGCTCTTGTCAATTTTGTTTTTTTTCTTTGCTGATGAGTATGCTTTCCGCTGTCATCCGTTAGTAAGGCAGTCACTTTCAGGTGAAACATTTTACATTATTTTCTTCTATTCTGCTTGTTATTATATATCTCAAACCAGCCTCTTTAAACTAACTGCCAGAAATGCGAGTTGGAAAGAGGTATATCAAAATAGAGTAAAACAAAAATCACTATTTTTGCGGAAATTGCATAGGGAACACAATCAAAATGAGGTTTTCATTGCTGAATTAAGTCTAAAGATAAGTTTATTTACTTACAATCTACTGATTTCGCATTTGTGAAATCGTTCCACCTCGTCTAAAAGAGTTGCTCTATAGCCTATTAGTTAAGGACTGGACGCTCTAAAACCAAGATGTTTGCTCCTAAGTTGTAGGGATTTTGAGTTATGTACTATTCTAGGAATTTAGCCTTAGAATTAAAAAAGAAGATGTTAAATGATCAATATAAGCTTTTATTTTAATAACACGAGTTTTGCATTTGTCAGTAACTTTCCCTAAAATGATCGGTTTGATGAGTTGGATACTATGCTTTTTGACATAATTTTCTCCCTCATTTTAGACATGTACAATGTGTCACAACAAGTATCAAAATATTTACGAGTATATAAAGGTTACAAGTAAATCCAAGGATTACATAACCTATTGTTTGGATTACAAAATTCGTTCACTTGTCGTGAGTATTAGGATTAGGTTTTACGAGTAAAGCCGGTAGAGATATATAATATTTCTCTCTGGAGTGCCTAAGGCATCTCATGAGGAGCTTATTTTGTAAAGCATCTCATGAGGAGTTTATTTTGTAAAAGTTCAAAATTACTCACTAATTACCTTAATATTTCAATCAAAATGCTCAAATATTTTCATACTTCAATATGAGTAAGCGAATAAATATTTTCATATTATTTAAGGTTTATGACGCAAGGTTTAGCTAAGCAAGACTACTCAAGAAAATATCCATAAAATACATATTACCATCATTCTATATACGGAAGTGATTAAAATACATAGCACTTTTATCGTATAAGTTTTAATAAGTTCATATTTAAAATGAAGTTAAAAAAATATTTCCTATGATGCTTTAATTTTCTGTACATTCGAAGTTTGGTCTAGTTCTATGGATATTTTCTTGTTAGTCTTGCTTAGAAAATGACCTTACAAATTCATAAGCCTTAGATAGTGTGAAAGTATCTATTCTCTTACTCATATTAAAGTATAAAAATATTTGAGCATTTCGATTTAAAATCTTAAAGTAATTGCTGAGTAATTTTAAAACTTTTACAAAATAAACTCCTCACGATTGATGCTTTAGATACTCCGGAAAATGTTATATATTTCTACGACTCCCCTTATAAAACCTAATACTAATACTCATGACAAGTGAAAGAATTTTGTAATTAAAAACACCTAAAATTTAACTTGGAATAAATTATAAGTTTTATAAACGCCCTCTTACACTTGATCTCACACATCAAATATCTCAACAATTACGTAAATAATTGTATACGGTCGAAATCGGGCATGTCCGATTTCATAGGCACGAGGAGCTGCCTCGAGAGTAAACTCATAATAGACCAGACTCGAGCTCAATGGCAGAGTATGGAGCATGAAGATCGAAGTGCTCACTGAAGATTGTGACCGAGCATGACCTACTTCGAGTAAGGCATAATAACAGAATGGCGAGATATTAGCAACTGACCGAAGATCTCGACGGAAATCCCGGAACAGGTCGAATCAAGCGGTTATTGACGCCAATCATGTGATTTGTTTCCATTATTAGAATTATACCTTATTTAGGATTCCTCTACTATAAAAAGAGGAACCCCATTCATTTGTAAGGGGGATTGATTCACTGATAAACATATACACATACACTGCTTTCTCTATTTAACTTACTATCTATTACTGCACATCACTGCTTATTTTATGTTCTTTATCATTCTTGTTACCCAACCTCGAGACCATCTCGAATCGAAGTCGAAAGCACTGCCAGAACACTGGTTCGATTTATTTTACTATTCAGATTATCTATTTAATTCCTTGTTTATCAATTAGTATTGGATTAAATCACGTATCCTTGAAACCACAAAATAAGTTTAACTGTTACTCGAAATTTTAGGGTAACCAGTTTGGCGCCCACCGTGGGGCTAAGGATAATAGTGATTTTTCAGTACTGATTCTGGTGAAACACACTTTTTTATGCTTGTTCTTGTCAATTATCTTTACTTACAGGTTAAAACATATCAAACTCACAAAACACATCCACACACGGTGACAATGGCCTCAGATTCCATGGTAAAAACAAAAATGTGATTGCTCCAGGAATCGAAGTGCCACAGGCTAATCACGGGGGATCACCGGTTGCCAACCCCGTCGATGTCAGTTTGCACGTTGCTCTAAATGCGAAACTAGGCACAGATCTCGATGGGAGTGTACACAGAGAAGGCTGATCTAGTGGCCAAGGAACACCGGGCAGAGGAGACAAGGGAGTCAGTCTCCAAGTAATATAAGAAATGCTTCAGGCTCAGCAAACCGCTATTCCTCAGTTACAAAATCAACATAAAGCTCCTAATAAAATCGAGCCGGAAATTACTCGTCGTACCGAGCCAGTACCGGAGAGGCCAAATGGTAACGAATCAGGGACTGATCCTGTGATAATTAAAATGCTCAAGGGGCTCACCAAAAGAATTGAATCAGGGGAGAAGAGAATCGAAGCCAACGATAAAAAAGTGGAGACATACAACTCTCGCATTGATCAGATACCGAGGGCACCGCCAATCTTGAAAGGGATGGATTCAAAGAAGTTTGTACTAAAGCCCTTTCCTCCAAGTGCGGCTCCGAAGCCTATTCCAAAGAAGTTTCGTATGCGAGACATACCCAAATATAATGGTATCACCGATCCCAACGAGCATGTTACTTCATTTACATGTGCCATCAAGGGTAACGATTTAGAGGATGACGAAATCTAATCTTTGCTGTTGAAAAAATTCGGAGAGACCCTTTCGAAGGGAGCAATGATTTGTTATCACAACCTGCCACCAAATTTCATAGAATCATTTGCCATGTTAGCAGATTCTTTCGTAAAGGCACACTTCAGGGCCATAAAGGCCGCAACGAGGAAATCAGACCTTTTCAAGGTAAGACAAAGGGATAATGAAATGTTGAGGGAGTTCGTGTCCCGATTTTAAATAGAACGCATGGAGTTGCACCGTTCACAGATGATTGGGCCGTTCAAGCCTTCACCCAAGGTTTAAAGAAGCGGAGTTTGATAGCATCACGTCAGTTGAAACAAAATTTGATCGAATATCTAGCAATAACTTGGGAAGATGTGCACAATCGATACCAAACGAAGATCAGGGTCAAGGACTATCAATTGGGAGCCCCTTCCGGTTCAGCACATCCAAACAGGTCGGCAGTTAAAAACCAGAGGGACGTCGACAGGGAGCCAAGGTGGAACAGAGACCTATATCAACCATATACTGCAAATCAAAGGAACAATAAGGATAATGGTTCAGGATGCAATTCCACCCAAAACGATCGGAGAAGTGATCGAGGACAGAATTCTCGAGGACTTATGAGCAAGAGTGGTTTTGACAAGTATTCCAATCCCATAGAAGCACCTCAGTTATCGGAATATAACTTTAGCATTGATGCATCAGGCATTGTATTGGCAATCAGAAGGATCATAGATACTAGGTGGCTCAGACCCATACAAACTGATCCTTCTCAAAGAAACCCAAATTTGATATGCAAGTATCATGGCACGCATGGTCACAAAACCGAGGATTATAGGCAATTAAGGGAGGAGGTAGCCCGTCAATTCAATGAGGGCCACCTTCGAGACTTCCTCAGCAATCGAGCCAAGAATCATTTCAGAGAAAGAGACGTCAACAGCAAAAATGAACAGGAGGAACCGCAACATGTCATTCATATGATCATCGGTGGGGTCGACATTCCACGAGGACCCATATTCAAACGCACTAAGGTATCAATCACTAGGGAAAAATGAACCCGAGATTATGTGTCCGAAAGTACTTTATCATTCAATGACAAAGAAGCAAAAGGCGTTTCTCAGCCCACAACGACGCTCGAGTAATTTCTAACTTATTAAATAAAGTTCAAGTTAAGCGTGTTTTAGTGGATCCAGGTAGCTCACCGAATATCATCCGATCGAGGGTTGTGGAGCAGCTCGGCCTACAAAATCAAATTGTGCCCGCAGCTCGGGTCCTAAACGGCTTCAATATGGCCAGTGAAACAACTAAAGGGGAGATTATTCTACCGGTGAACGTGGCTAGAACCATTCAAGATACTAAGTTCCAAGTGATCGAGGGCGACATGAGGTACAATGCCCTACTCAAAAGGCCTTGGATCTACAATATGAGAGCAGTCCCTTCGACTCTCCACCAAATGATAAAATTTTCGACATTAGACGGTGTAAAAATAGTATACAGGGAGCAGCAAGATGCAAAGGAAATGTTTGCAGTCGATTGTAACACCGATATCGACATTATCAACTTCAAAAAGGTCGAACATCAAATATAAACAGGACGTCAAATAGCAATCACAGCCTCCAGCCTCGACCGAATAGGGGAAGCGGGAGATAGAAGAAGAAGAGGAGGGATTTCTGACCCCTCGAACTTTTGTTGTTCCCGAAGATACAGACGCCACCAAATCAATAGTCAAAGAGCTGGAACAGGTTGTATTGATCGAATACCTGCCCGAGTGAAAGGTATACCTAGGAACGATATTAACCCCCGAACTCAAGAAAAAACTTATTCAATTTCTTATTGATAACATAGATTGTTTTGCTTGGTCCTATTTAGACATGATAGGGATTCCACCGAAGGTAACGACAGATCGGCTAAGCCTGGACCCTAGATTCAAACTGGTGAAGCAAAAGAGAATACCCCAGTCCGAAGTAAAGCACGCATTCATAAAGGACGAGGTAACTAAACTTGTCAAAATAGGATCTATTCGGGAGGTGAAATATCTCGAATGGTTAGCCAATGTAGTTGTAGTCCCTAAAACAGAGGATAAACTTAGAATGTGTGTAGATTATAAGGATTTAAACAAGGCATTCCCCGAAGATTCTTTTTCACTGCCTAACATCGATCGCATGATCGATGCCACGGCCGGCCACGAGATCCTTACTTTTCTCGATGCCTATTCCGGGTACAATCAAATCCAAATGAACCCGGAAGACCAAGAAAAGACTTCATTTATCACCAAGTATGGAACATATTGTTATAATGTAATGCCCTTCGGGCTAAAAAATGCAGGAGCTACTTACCAACGCCTAGTGAATTAAATGTTCGAAGAACAAATAGGTAAATCAATGGAGGTTTATATTGATGACATGCTAGTTAAATCCCTGCACGTAGAGGACCATTTGGCTCATTTGCAGGAAACATTCGAGATTTTAAGGAAATACAACATGAAGCTCAACCCCGAGAAATATGCTTTCGGGGTTGGTTCTGGAAAGTTCCTTAGCTTCATGGTATCGAATCGGGGGATCGAGATCAACCCCAATAAAATCAAGGCCATCGAAGACATCGCCATCATGGATAGTGTAAAAGCCGTACAGAGGCGAACTGGACGGATAGCTGCCTTAGGCCGATTAATTTCGAGGTCATCGCATCGAAGCAACAGATTTTTCTCTTTACTCAAAAAGAAGAACGATTTTGCCTGGACCCCGAAATGCCAACAGGCATTGGAAGAGTTGAAGCGATACCTATCCAGCCCACCACTGCTTCACACTCCAAAGGCAGTTGAGAAGCTTTACTTGTACTTGGCAGTATCAAAAATTGCGGTAAGTGGTGTCCTAGTACGAGAAGAGAAAAGTACGCAATTTCTTGTTTATTATGTATGCCGAACCTTAGGAGAAGCAAAAACTAGATATCCACACTTACCAAAATTGTCCCTTACACTGATAAGCACCTCTAAAAAGTTAAGATCATACTTTCAATGTCAACCAATATGCATTTTAACCACTTACCCTCTTTGTTATATTTTGCACAAGTCCGAATTGTCGGGCCGATGGCCAAATGGGCCGTCGAACTCACTGGGTACGACATCGAATATCAACCACGGACGGCCATCAAGTCTCAAATTTTAGCGAACTTCGTGGTCGATTTCACGCCAACCCTCTTTCCCGAAGTTGAAAAGGAACTCTTGTTAAAATTGGGTACGTCATCGGGGGTATGGACCCTTTTCACAAACGGTGCTTCAAATGTGAAGGGGTGCGGGCTAGGCATTGTTTGAAGCCGCCCACGAGTAGTACTATTAGGCAATATATCAAAACTTCTAGGTTGACTAACAATGAGGCCGAGTATGAGGCCATGATTGCAAGTCTCGAGCTAACTAAAAGCTTGGGGGAAGAAGTCAGTGAAGCCAAGTGTGACTCTTTACTGGTGGTCAACCAAGTAAACAAAACCTTCAAAGTTCGAGAGGATAGAATGCAAAGGTATTAGGACAAGTTGCAGGTAACTTTGCACCAATTCAAGGAATGGACTTTACAGCATATACCTCGAGAACAAAATATTGAGGTCGATGCACTTGCAAACTTGGGGTCATCGGTCGAGGAAGATGAAATCAGCTCGGGGACTGTCGTTAAACTCTCGAGATCTGTGATCGAGGAAGGTCATGCTGAGATAAACTCTACAAGATTAACCTATGATTGGAGGAATAAATATATTGAATACTTGAAGAATGGAAAGCTCCCCTCGGACCCTAAAGAGTCGAGAACCCTACGAACCAAAGCTGCTCGATTCACATTGGCTGAAGATGGAACATTATACAGAAGAACATTTGATGGACCATTGATAGTGTGTTTGGGACCAGGAGGAACCAATTATGTTTTACGAGATGTCCATAAAGTGTCACGACCCAAAATCCAACTAGTCGTGATGGCACCTAACACACCCGCTAGGTAAGCTAACTTTGAACTATCCAATTCCAATAACAATTATTAAAGAAATTTAAGAAAATAATTATCTTAACCTTATACATTCCCTAATAACTGGTAGTACAAATCATAGCTTCTAAGAATAGAGTATACAAAGCGGAAATGAAATAAATACATAGTCTGTTTGAATAATACATAAATAGAGCTTTTATAAATCTAAGGCTATCCAGAACAAAAGGCAGCTACAATAGGAACGCAGGTACATCTTCAAGTCCCACAACCATCGAGCACAGCAACAACAGCAGCCAACATCTGCACGAAATGTGCAGAAGTGTAGTATCAGTACAACCGACCCCATGTACTGAGTAATTAACAAACCTAGTCGTAGGTTGAAAGTAGTGACGAGCTTCCACCAAGTCGGGTCCAAAACCAATAGTCCACAACAATCCATAACAACATAAAGCAAATAATACGAAAAATAACTTAGGGATAAAATACTCAGCCAAATAATGATTTCAAAAATTATAGTTCTTCCTTTCAAATATCTCAGTGAAAACCCAAATCATTTGCTGGAGTTGCCAAAAATATGAATAGTTTGAAAATAATAAATTTCTCCCAAAACCTTGTCAATAATAAATAAGATGTTTCATTTTCCTTCCGGATAACTCGTGTAAAACAAATGTATCACTATGCCCATCTGTCAAAAAATATGTGAGAAATCATGAATGATGTGATGTTGTACAGCATGAGGAAAAATACATCTCTATGCATGTATGTCATGTGTGCATGCCAATGCGATGCAATTCAGTGATAAAATCATAAACAGCCCCTCGGGCAGAACATCACTCATATACAGCCCCTCGGGCAAATCTCACAGTCACTCGTGCCACTCGGGCATACCTCACAATCACTCTTGCAACTCGGGCATACCGCACAATCACTCTTGCCACTCGGGCATACCTCACAATCAGTCATGCCTCCCAGTCACTCAGCACTCGGCACTCGACACTCGCACTCAGTAGGTACCTGCGCTCACAAGGGGTGTGCACAGACTCCGGAGGGGCTCCTTCAGCCCAAGCGCTATAATCTGCACGGACAACTCACGTGCGATAATAATAAAGTATGCTGCAGGCGGGCAGCCCCGATCCACACTCATCCTCATCAATCAGGCCCTCGGCCTCACTCAGTCATAAAGAGTAATACAACCTGTATCCAGAAATTTCTTTACCCGAGTCATCCTCAATTTCGACCTCTATAAGTCATAACTGATTCACCAGTATACCCTGAACCGAAACCAATACAACACATAACCATGCAAACAACTCGTCGATAGCAGACTCCCCCACTTTGCTCAAAGCCATAGAACAAAACAATCGATAACATCATGATACCCATACTATATTACTGCCAGAACCCCGCACTAAAATTCAACTAAATCCTTCACAAGCCCCATGTAGCACATACCATATAATACCTCAAATCGTCTGCAAAACTCATATTCACCCTTGTAATAGTCAAGCCAACTCCCACAAGAGATCCAAACTCAAATTGCAACATATATCATTCACTGGGAAAAAGAACTCTCTACAAAACATCATAAGGACCACACAACCTCAGGAAACCTCACAGGAGATAACCCGCTGATGTCACCCAAACTCACACCACAAAATATAGGTAGTGAGGCGGTCGAAGCAATAATAAAACCCAACGCAAGTCAGGGTCGAATCCTCAGGGAGTTAGAATTGGGATTAGGTATATATTTAGTGTAATTTTATAATATTCCTTAGATTACACTTCCACATTCTTGTTTGTTGTTTCTACTTATACTTTAAACTATTGATTGCAATTATAAAACTAGGAGACAATAGTTTTGGTTTTGGTTGTTTTCCAAATGATAAAAGATCTAGGATCGTGACTTCCACCTAGGTGGTTACCTAATGCGTTGAAAACTCTTGGAAAAACCTGATTGGTCGGGGTTGTAATATAGCCATCACACGCAATTACCCACTCTATGCCTCTCGGTAGTTTGACTGGTTTTGCCCAATTTGCCTTTCTTAAGTCCAAATGCGTATTGCACAAAATAAGTGATAAAAGCTCAAGTCGGGTCTTACTATCTCTAGATTAAACCCTTTAATTGGGGCTATCAGTTTCTTGAGTTCACCCCAATTTCTTATTAGCCAAGTTTTCCTAGACTTAGTCTCTCTTTCTCAAGTAGAGACTAAGTCAATTAGGCATGAATCAATGTTTGCAACCATTAATTCTTGAATTCAAGCAAGAACTAGGCTACATATCACTAACCCAATCACAAACAAGTCCTAAATCAAACACCCATTAAGTACCCACACTAGGGTTGGGCCAAAACCCTAGCTAGAAATTTAGCTACCATGAAAAATGAAGAAATACAAGAAGAAATTAAGATAGAATGCACAATAATTGATCAGGGAAAGAATATCTAATGTTTAGAAGCTAATCTAGTACAATATTACTTAAAACAGTAAAGACAAACGGCTCAGGTGCTCTCCCAAAACAAAATTCACCCTAAAAATGATAAAAAGTTCTATTTATACTAAGCTGGAAATATCTGACAAAAATGCCCCTGTGGAGGTTGTGCGACCACATAATTATGTGTGCGGTCCGCAAAACGAGACTTAGCTTAACAGGTTCCAATTCTGCAGCCGCACAATTCTAGATTGCAGTCGCACTCCTTCAGCTACTGCGCACCGCACATTTGTGAGTGAGGCCGCACTCTTGCTTCTGCGGCCGCATAATTATAGTGTGGTCCGCACTCCTTGATTTTAGGCTCTGCTTGCCCCTCATTTCTTGTCAGAGGTTTTTATCATTATCTGCGGTCGCACTCAATATTATGCGGTCCGCACAGTGCCATTTTAGCCTTGTTTTTGCCCTTCTCCAATATTACTCCTTCTTGAGTTGATTTTCATTTCTTTAGCTCATATTCTAACACTCCTGCAAGCAAGCATATTTCATTAGATTTTGGGAATACCTTTAAGCAATTTTGAGCTAAAACGCAAGTAAAAGAGTGCAAATAAGCAGCTAAAATCCCTACTTATCAACTCCCCCAAACATAAGCTTTTGCTTGTCCTCAAGCAATTAAGGCAATTCCCACCTCCACTACAAAAAGGGCTATTTGAGCTGGCATAAGGTGAATCAATCACACATCAAAATGGTACCAACAATTACCCACAACATGAATGAATTATCAATAATGCAATGATTTGACTTTTTGAGTACCATAGTTCAAATATGACACTAGAGCATCAAGAGTTGAATTTATTCATCAAGGAAGCTCGCTCTTTCATGTAGGTCATTGTGGATTGCAAACTCCTCGTCCTTTACTCTCCGTTAGCAAATCTCACTTTAGAATGCAACACTCAATTCAAGGATAGTGAAAAGTTCGCTCATCTCTTTCAAAAGAATGTCACAAGTACGGCTTTAAGTACCATATGCTTGCCCCTCATATAAATCACCACTAATGCAAGCTCACTCAACTTGAAATCATGTAGGGCTTTTTCAGGATGTAATGAAGGCTTTTTGGATCATGGTAGTACTTGATGGACTAGAATGAGTTCATCTTTCCTTAAGCACTCCATTTTCTCTTTTTGGCTCATACTTTGTCAACACTTTGAGTCAATTTCTTTTTCCTCGAGGGAACTAGAGAGACGTAATGTCACTCTTTCTTGATCATGACATTCATTTTTCTCCTTTTGTATTTACTACATGCCTTTCATCCTTGCTTTTCTTTGAATCCCTTCAACTTTTTACTTTGTTCAATTTTTTTTTTTGGCATTTATTTTTGTTCTTTCTTTCTTTCTTTCTTTTCTTTGCCTTCCATTTTCTTCATTTCTTTATCTTCTTTGTACCTTTCAAACTCCTCGTCTCTCCCCCCTAAAATTATGTTTTTGCCAATGTTTTCTCAAGAATGCTAAGAAAAGATCGGGTGCCAAGAGAGGGTCATTACCAAACGGATAAAGGACTGTAACATGGTTATTAAACGAAAAAGGGCGTAGGCTCAAATGGGTTGACTAGGGATATCACATTGGTAGGCTATGGAAGATTTCAAATTTCAAATTGGTCCAAGTAGAGCCTACAATCATTTCTCAAGCCAAGCTACACTTAGAATTTTGCCTAGAAAAATATTCGGGGCAAGTTCTAGTCTATTAGCACAGGTACTTGGACTTGCAATTCAATACCTCACCTCTCACGCTGCTGGATTGCTAAAGAGAACGGAGTCGAGGGCCAAAAATAACTCTAGTTGAGATTAAAAATCACAAATGGCTCGACTGAACCACTCGATGACTGCTTCACTCAACACAAGAGTCAAAAGGTCACAACTAGATCTAATTTCTGCCAACAACTTGTTTTTAACCATAAGGTCGTGTGTAAATGTGTTGGTACCAAGTGAAGCATGTTAGAGACCCTTTTATTCATTACTACTATTTTTTGCCTAAACATAAAAGAAAACTGATTCAATCATTTAAGAAGGTTGTCATGCCATATATCGCTGGGAAGAGCCAACCGGTTCACACAAAATCCACCTTTGGAATGAACCGTGGCATTAGGAAAACCAAAGGTTTATTATTCACTCAAATGTAAAAAAGAAGCTAACAAATCAAAAAGAAGTTACTAAAATAAATAAGAAGTTATACTACTAAGAAAGACAAACTAAAGAAGCTAAACTACGGAAAGTAAGGCAAACAAATATACAAACCAAGGGGAAAATGAATATAAACATCAAGGGAAAGGGAAGAATATATACATAACCAAAGAGAAAATAAAGATAAAAGAAAAATAATATAAGAGTTATTACAGAACAAATGACAATGTCAAATCAATCAAAATAGACCACCCCCCGAATAAAAATGAGCATTGTCCCCAATGCTTATCAAAAATAAGAACAAGAAGGGGTAGAGAGTTAAGAGAACTTTTTATGTGGTCTCAGTCTGCATGGCATCCTCAGCACCCTCGGTCTCCTCTAGCTATATCTCATCATCACCTAGCCGAGGGACAACAAGGTTGCTGAGCATCTGTGTCATCTCCTCAGCGGTGTGGGCTGTCCTAACCGGCTCCTCAGACTGGCCAGCTGTTGCCTCTGGCACCTCGGGTACTGCTGGTGCTGCCTGTGCTGTTGGAACTGCTGGTGCTGTCTCCATGAGTAAATCCAGTGGTAGATCTCCGGCAGAGGCAACCTTGGTAACTACTGTTGTCAACTTATCCACCAACTTCTTCGAAGCATGAGACTTCCGCATTTTCTTTACTTGCTTGCCCAACTCCTCAATGACATCATCATGTTCCACCAGAGTCTCCATAATGGTCTTCTGGTTGTCCAGAATCTTCTTCCATGTTTCCTCCCCTGACGGAGGTACCCGTGGTGCAGCCTGGGCAGAAGATTTTGCTGCAACAACACTAGATATGTCAGACAACTTTGAAGTAGCTACCTGCATCTAGTTGTTGAGACTCGCCAATGTCTGGGAGACTCGCAGCGCAGTCAGTGGATAAGTAGATGAAGCTGGCACTGATAATGGAACTGATGGTCTGGAAGAAGAAGTTGGTGGCATGTTTTCTGTCCCGGTGGAAGGTCCGGTTGCTGTGGAAGGCTCAGCAGCTGAATCAGTAACTACTACCGTTGGCTCCTCAGACTGGCCAGCAGAGGTAGTTGCCTTACCCTTGAACTTTAGGTTGTCAGAACCCTGTAAGTGGTACCATGGGAAAGGCTTCTTGGCGTTTACCTAAGTATCATACTGTCTCGGCTGCACCTTTTGATCATTGAAGTACTCTGTGAGGAATCTCGGGTAAGGCTAGGATCTCTCATCCTTATGGACAACCAAAGTGATGTTGGTTGAAATTATAGCACCCACATTGATCTGGTACCCAACCATAATCGAAGCCACCAGGACTGCTTGGGGAAGTGGGAGGTTGTTCTCATTCAAGCACGGGTCAATGCGACTGCACATGAAAGTCTGCCACCCTTTAGCTTCAAAGTTTATGGTGGCTCGTACTATAGGAACCCCTACTGTGAGCCACGGGTGTGGTGGTCCTCTAGCAGCCAAAATCTCGGCCATCAACGGGCGAGCTGCATCACCCATAGCTAGCTTCTCAAGATACTGAACAACTTCTACTTCTTCAAACCCCACATAATTGTTCAGGGAGCAGGCATCAAACATGATTTTCAGATTCCGCACTTTGGTTATCTTGGTGCCCTTCTTGATGTGAGCCACGTTTATGTAAAAAAATTTGGCCAAGTGCTCATTTGCATCTAAGATACTTTGGTTGAACCATTTCCACCCCTTGCGCTCGTCGAACTGTATAAGGATATTTTGTTTATGAATATCCAAATCCTTGAGTAAGAACTGTCGCTCAAGTTTGAGCGATCTCTAGGACCATAATTTACGGAACATGTTGAAGGTTGTCAAGATCACAAATCTATCCTACCACATCTCCTTCTTCTTTTTCCTCTCAAGACCACCCAGTTGAGTGTCTCCCTCTCTACCATCATCCGGGACATCATCATCATCATCAACATTGATTGGTGCAGCCGGGGTATGTGAGGAAGAGGGCTTAGAATCATGGCTACCCTCTCCCGAACATTTAGAAGAACTAGCAGCAGAAGATTATTCATCAACCAAGTGGAAACTTCCTTAAACGGGAGATACTCACTGGTGTCTGATGATTCAGGGACTCTGTTAGTCATAGCCTTCTTGCTTATCACTCTCTGGATGGCAAGTGGTAGGTAACTCTTGCTTCGTCCTCGGCCTCGGGAGGGTTCTGCCCTCCCTTTTGATGAATCTCCTCTACCACGTGATCTAACTATTGTCTAAAATTATAACAATAAGAATCAGTTAGAGTTCAGGTTCATAGGACTCAAATACATGCATGACAGTTGCAGACCAATTGTGGATAAACAGTCTCAAGAGAGGCAGTGCGGACCGCACAAAAGTGAGTGCGACCACAGACTGCCAAGTGCGGACCGCACAAAAGTGAGTGCTGCCATAGACTGCCAAGTGCGAACCGCACAAAAGTTAGTACGGCCCCACAATCAAAAGTGCGGACCACACAATTTTGAGTGCAGTCGCACAGCCCCAGGTTTAGACTACTGGGTCTCTGATCATTTCCCAGTGCGGACCGCATAATTTTTACCGCGGACCGCACAATTTCACTGCGGACCGCATATTTTTGAGTGCGGTCCGCACAATTCAAGTATTTAGATGGTCCGCACAAAAGTGTGTGCGGCCGCACAATTTGGATTTACATGGCACTGCTTTACGATTCATAAAAGTATTGCAAGAATTAGACATTGTCCTAACAATTAAGCATGATTAGCTATTTACCCAGGCCCCAATTAATAATTATGAAGCTACCCACATGATTTTGAGAAAAGATGACTAAGTATTGACATTTTTAGGCATGAAATTAACCCTAGACAAAAGAACAAAACTAAGAGAAGATGAAAATTCTAAAGATGAAATGAACATACCAGTAATGAAGGGTGCAGGTAATAATCTACAGAGATGAAATGCTTGAAGTTTGATAACTAGTAGGGGATGCACTGTGTTTGCTTAGGGCTTGAGAGTTCAGAGATTGTAAAGTACAAAAATTATTGAAAAGCCCTATTTATAGGTTGAGCCGTCGGGCCCCGAAATTACCTGAGTGTGGCCGCACAATTTTGAGTGCTGTCCGCACTCTTTACCTGATCCTTTGAAGAAGTTTTGCGGTTCGCACAGAAGTGAGTGTAGCCGTAGAATTTGTGCGGACCGCACAATTTTGTCTGCGGCCGCAAATTTTTAAGAAATTTTGATAGGCCAAACTTTAGAGAACATGCATTTTGGTCTTCAAGTTGTGCGACCGCACAAAGAATTGTGTGGCCCAGAGTGATTGTACTTTTGTGACACATAGCCAATTTTTCTTGCTTATTCCCTGCAATGCACACCTATTCCTGCATATACTTCAAAACTAGTTAGCACAAGACAAAGCATATCTAACAAAGGAGAAAGAGAAAAAGAAAAAGACACATGGGTTGCCTCCCAAGAAGCGCATGATTTAACGTCGCGGCATGACGCAGATAACCAATCATTTGAAATGAAGGACCGCCACAATGTGGCCATCATCAACCTTGCCAAGATAATGTTTAACTTGGTGACCATTGACTCTAAACACCTCATCATTCTTAATTTTCAAATCTAGAGCATCAAAGGGGGTTATATTCACCACTTCAAAGGGGCCACAACATTTTGATTTCAAGTTGCACGGAAACATCCGTAACCGGAAATTGAACAATAGCACAAGATCACCCTCTTTAAATTTCTTATTGTGGATGTACTTGTCATGGAGGTACTTTATCTTCTTCTTGTAAAGGGACGAACTTGTGTAGGCATGATACCAGAATTCATCAAGCTCATTCAATTGTGATACCCTTAGATTTGCTGCGACATCCCATTCAAGGTTCAACTTCTTCAAAGCCCATATGGCCTTATGCTCAAGTTCTACGGGAAGATGACAAGCCTTACCGATCGGTGTTTTGTAGGCCGTTATATAAGCGCAAAGAGCATCATCAAGTTTTCTTGACCAATCCACCCGATAGGCAATGACTGTCTTTGACAAAATACTCTTTATCTCCCGATTGGAGACTTCAACTTGTCCGCTTGCTTGAGGATGGTAGGGGTTGATACTTTGTTAGTGACATCATACTTTGTGATTAAGGTATCAAAATCTTTGTTGCAAAAATGCGAACCCCCATCACTAATAATTGCTCTTGGGGTAGCAAACCTCGTGAAGATGTTCTTTTTTAAGAATGCCACCACACTCCTTGCTTCATTATTATGTAAAGTAATGACCTCAACACAATTAGATACATAATCCATCATAACTAGAATGTAGGTGTTCCCACGAGAGCTAACAAATAGACCCATAAAATCAATACCCCACACATCGAAAATATCTATCTCCAAAATGGTGGTGAGAGGAATTTCATTCTTATTTGACATCCCATCGGCCCTTTGGCATTCATCACACCGCTTGACAAGCTCACTAGTATCCTTGTAGAGAGTAGGCCAATAGAATCCACAACTCAAAACTTTTGCCGCCGTTTTTGCTCCACTATGGTAACCACCATACGGTGAAGAGTGGCAAGCCTCAAGAATACCCATTTGTTCTTTCTCTAGCACACATCGTCGGATCACACCATCGGTACATATCGGGAAAAGATATGGCTCATCCCAATAATAGTCAAGGCAATGGCGTTTGAGCCTCTTCCTTTGGTTTGAAGAGAACTAATTCGGTACAATGCCACTCAGAAGATAATTGGCAAAGTCGGCAAACCATGGCATCCCGGTCATAGAAATGGCTAGGAGTTGCTCGTCGGGAAATGAATCATTTATCTCAAGGCCATCTTGTGGCCTCCCCTCCTCTTGTAATCGGGACAAGTGGTCCGCCACTTGATTCTCATTTCCCTTGCGGTCTTGAATCTCTAGATCAAACTCTTTTTCGCCACTTGAAGCACCCACCGCATCAACCTTGCCTTATAATCCTTCTGGCTCATCAAATACCGAAGCGTCGCATGGTCGGTGTGAACAATCACCTTTGTACCCATCAAGTACGGGCGGAATTTCTCCATAGCAAAGACAATAACAAGGAGCTCTTTTTCGGTCACTGTGTAGTTGACTTGGGCATCATTCATGGTCTTACTTGCATAATAGACGAGATGAAAGAATTTGTTGATATGTTGCCCCAACACCACTCCAACCTCCACATCACTTACGTCACACATGAGCTCAAAAGGCAAGCTCCAATTCGGTACGGTAATAATAGGAGTAGTAGTCAACTTGAACTTAAGCAACTCAAATGCCTTCGTGCAATCTTCATTGAAATGGAACTTGGCATCCTTCTAAAAAGGTTTACACAAAGGGTTCACCACCTTAAAAAAATCCTTGATGAATCGGCGATAGAACCCCGCATGACCCAAAAAGCTCCTCACTCCCTTCACGGATGTAGGGGGAGGAGTTTGGAGATCACTTCAACTTTGGCCTTATCAACCTCAATACCATACTTTGAAATCTTGTGACCGAGGACAATTTCTTCCTCGACCATGAAGTGACATTTCTCCCAATTCAAAACCAAATTATTGTCCTCACATCATGCCAATACCTTGTCCAAGTTGTTCAAGCAATCATCAAAAGAATTCCCAATGATGGAGAAATCATCCATGAAGACCTCAAGAATATCTTCCACCATATCGGTGCAAATAGCCATCATACACCATTGAAAAGTCGCCGGTGCATTACATAACCCAAATGGAATCCTCAAGAATGCAAAGGTACCATATGGACAAGTGAAAGTGGTCTTATCTTGGTCATCAAGAACAATAAACATCTAATTGTAGCCGAAGTATCCATCCAGGAAGCAATAAAAAGCACGTCCGGCCAACCTATCCAACATTTGATCAAGAAATGGAAGCGGAAAATGATATTTTCGAGTGACTTTGTTGAGCAAACTATAGTCCATGCACACTCTCCACCCGGTGACAGTTCTTGTGGGGATCAATTCATTATTGTCATTAGTTATCACAGTCATGCCCCCTTTCTTTGGGACACATTGCACCGGAGAAGTGCATGAGCTACCAGAAATGGGGTAAACAACTCCAGTATACAACCACTTTATCATATCCTTCTTCACTACCTCTTGCATTGGTTCATTCAATCTTTTTTTATGCTTCACGAAAGGTTTGGCATCCTCCTCCAAAATAATCTTGTGCATGCAAAAGGCATTCGCCGATGTCCAACCTATAGCTTTCTTTATCTTTTGGAGCACCGCCAAAGTTGAATCTACCTGCACGTTAGTCAAGCAAGAGGAAAGAATAACAGGTAAAGTGGAACTAAGGCCAAGAAATTCATATCTGAGATATGAAGGCAAAGGCTTTAACTCCAAAGTGGGAGGCTCCTCGATTGAGGGCTTTGTTGGAGGAGTCTTCCGGTTCTCAAGATCTAAGGACAATTTTCAGGGTTCATAAGTATATGACCTCATTCCTTGCAAAGTATTGACACATTCCACAAAGCCTTCCTTCTCATCATCATCATCATGATTGAGCAACACAGCTTCCAACGTATCCTCAACATTTATCACAGCACTAGCATCATCAACAATTACTTCGGTCACTAAATCCACGAATGAACATACTTCGTTGCTATTTGGTTGCCTCATCGATTTGCACACATGGAAAACCACCTTTACGTCACCCACCCGAAAAGTAAGCTCACCGGCTTTCACATCAACAAGAGCCTTCCCCGTAGTAAGGAAAGATCTACCCAAGATAATAGGCACCTCATAGTCAACCTCACAATCAAGGATCACAAAGTCCGCTGGAAGGATGAACTTATCAACTCGGACTAACACATTATCAATAATTCCCAATGGCCTCTTCATAGTCTGATCCACCATTTGCAACCTCATAGATGCGGGTCTTGGTTGCCCAATTCCCAAAGTTTTGAACACATAGTAGGGCATCAAGTTTATAGTTGCCCCCAAATCACATAAAGCTTTGGCAAAGTTTGCGCTCCTAATAGTGCAAAGGATTGTGAACGCACCCAGATCTTCCAATTTCGGAGCCATTGAGTGCACAATAGCACTCACTTGATGTGTAATCTTGATAGTTTCACAATTCATCGACCTCTTCTTGGTGACCAACTCCTTCATGAACTTTGCATAACCCGGCATTTGTTCCAATGCCTCAACCAATGGTACATTTATAGACAAACTCTTCATCATGTCAATAAACCTTTTTAATTGGTTCTCACTATTTTGCTTTGCAAGACTTTGAGGGCATGGAGGAGGAGGCCTTGGCATTGGAGCCTTAGCCTTCGGCACTACCGGTTCCGGTATGTCAGTCACATGCTCCCTAAACGGGTTCACCTCTTCTTGCATCTCCTCCAGATTTTCATCAATATCAATTCTCACTTCGTCATTAGCTTGGACCACATTCCTTGGAATTTCATCTTCTTGAAACACAACATCATCATCCATAATTCTTCTTTGATTTGAGATGGTTGCATCTCCACCTTTTCCACTTCGCGTAGTCACGGCCATAGCATGTCCCGTATTACTCCCACCCTTTGGGTTCACCACTGTATCACTTAGTAGTGCCCCCTTAGGATGAGTGTTCAATGCTTGTGATATTTGGCCAAGTTGAACCTCCAAATTGTAGATTGAAGTGTTTTGGGAGGCTAACTGAGCATCGGAGTCGGTATTTTTCTCCATCATTTATTTGAACATATTTTCAATCCGTCCCATCTCATTGTTAGAAGAGCTAGAGCTTTGAGAAGGATAGGGAGGTGGATTGCTCTGTTGTTCGAACATCGAGGGCCTTTGAAAACCCGACCCCCGGTTGTTGTTGTTATTCCACCCTCATTGATTACCTCCCGAATTACTTTGATTGTTGCCACCCCAGTTGCCTTGGTTTACTTGATTATGCCAATTGCATTGATTATTGTTATTTCCCCAATTGCCTTGATTGTTGCTGCCACCACTCCAATTGCCTTGGTGGCCATGGTTGTTCCAATTTCCTTGTGATCTCCATTGTTGTTGATTTTGAGCATTGTTTCTTTGACCTTGATAATTGGTGACAAATTGCACTTCTTCTTCTTGCTCATTATACGAATGACCTTGGTCATACTCACTATCATCTTGCATGAATTGTTCAGGACGGCTTTGCCCTTATTGACCTTTTTTTTCCGTCTCTTGTTCATCATCATATTTACGCCTTCCATCGCATTCACTTGTTTCGGCCCTTGAACATGTTGCAGCTGAGATTTTGCCAATTGGTTCATTGTGGTTGTTAACTCTGCGATAACTTGCCCAAGATCATGTAGTTCCTTGTGTAGGTGAATGACATTGAGGTCACCTTGCAGAACATTAGCCCTACTTTGCCATGCCGGCGAGGTATCTGCCATCTCATCTATAATTTCACAAGCTTCGGCATAAGGTTTGTTCATGAAGTTTCTGCCGGCGAGTTGATTTACCACACATTGATTTGTTTAGTTGATCCCCCTATAGAAGGTTTGTTGGATCATGGACTCGGTCATATCATTATTCAGGCACTCTTTAACCATGGTACGATATCTTTCCCAAATCTCGTGCAATGGCTCATTGGGCTCTTGCTTGAAAGCTAGAATTTCATCCCGTAGTGTAGCCATGTGCCCCAGAGAGAAGAATTTGGCAATGAATTTTTCGGCAAACTCATCGCATGTATGGATGGAATGATTGGGCAATCTCTCTAGCCAGTCTAATGCTTTTCCCCGTAAAGAAAAGGAAATAGCCTCAACCTCAGCGCGTCCTCAGTAACATTGGTTTTCTTGCTCCCCAACAAGTATCGACGAACCCCTTGAGATGTTTGTAAGCATTTTGATTTGGAGCCACGGTGAAGAATCCCCATTGCTCAAGTAATGTAAGCATCACATTGGTGATTTGGAAGTTGCCCGCCCTAATGTGAGGCGGGACTATAGCACTTGCATAATCCTCGGTCAGAAACACCTGGTGCACTGCCGCTCTTGGCGGAGGTGGGGGGAGGGACGGTAACATTATCTTGAGGAGGTCGGGCTCGCCTATTTGCTTGAGGTTCAGGAAGAACCTCATCTCCTTGATCATCGTCCACTTCCTCCCCCAATGGTAAATTACCAATGGGCTCGTTGTTGAGAGTCATTCTCGTACCTATAACCAATTCAAAAATAAAATTATTGACTCGGAAGGAAAATAAGACTAATCACACAAAAACCTAGATATATAGCTAAATCCCTTTAACTCCCCAGAAACAACGCCAAATATTAATGTCGCCCAAACTCACACCACAAATATAGGTAGTGAGGCGGTCGAAGCAATAATAAAACCCAACGCAAGTCGGGGTCGAATCCTCAGGGAGTTAGAATTGGGATTAGGTATATATTTACTGTAATTGTATAATATGCCTTAGATTACACTTCCATATTCTTGTTTGTTGTTTCAACTTTTACTTTAAACTATTGATTGCAATTATAAAACTAGGAGACAATATTTTTGGTTTTGGTTGTTTTCCAAATGATAAAAGATCTAGGGTCATGAAAAACTCTAGGACAAGCCTGATTGGTCGGGGTTGTAATATAGCAATCACACGCAATTACCCACTCTATACCTCTCGGTAGTTTGAGTCGTTTTGCCCAATTTGGCTTTCTCAAGTCCAAATGGGTATTGCACAAAATAAGTGATAAATGCTCAAGTCGGGTCTTACTATCTCCAGATTCAACCCTTTAATTGGGGCTATCAATTTCTTGAGTTCAACCCAATTTCTTATTAACCAAGTTTTCCTAGACTTAGTCTCTCTTTCTCAAGTAGAGACTAAGTCAATTAGGCATGAATCAATATTTGCAACCATTAATTCTTGAATTCAAGCAAGAACTAGGCTAAATATCACTAACCCAATCACAAACAAGTCCTAAATTAAACACCCATTAAGTACCCACACTAGGGTTGGGCCACAACCCTACCTAGAAATTTAGATACTAAAGAAAAATGAAGAAATACAAGAAGAAATTAAGATAGAATGCATAATAATTGATTAGGGAAAGAAAATCTAATGTTTAGAAGCTAATCTAGTACAATATTACTCAAAACAGTAAAGAAAAGCGGCCCAAGTGCTCTCCCAAAACAAAACTTACCCTAAAAATGACAAAAAGCTCTATGTATACTAAGCCGAAATTATCTGACAAATATGCCCCTGTGGAGGTTGTGCGGTCCGCACAACGAGACTTGGCTTGACAGGTTCCAATTTTTCAGCCGCACAATTCTGGATTGCGGTCGCACTCTTGCTTCTGCGGCCGCACAATTATAGTATTGTCCGCACTACTTGATCTTAGGCTCTAGCTGTGTGAGACTTCTGCGGACCGCATGAAAATGAGTGCGGTCGTGCTCTTGATTATGTGGCCGCATAAAATTGGTGCGCTCCGCATTTCTTCTTTAACTTGAAATCCCATCTCTCTGATCTTTGTCTTATGCGGCCGCACCAGAATTGTGTGGTACGCACTTTACATGTCATTTCTTGTTAGAGGTTTTCTTCATTATCTGAGGTCGTACTCAATATTGTGCGGTCCGCACAGTGCCCTTTTAGCCTTGTTTTTGTCCTTCTCCAATATTACTCCTTCTTGAGTTGATTTTCATTTCTTTAGCTCATATTCTAACACTCTTGTAAGAAAGCATATTTTGTTAGATTTCGGGAATACCTTTAAGCAATTTTGAGCTAAAACGCAAGTAAAAGAGTGCAAATAAGCAGTCAAAATCCCTACTTATCACCCGCCTGCTCTGCATCAAACCGACATCTATCTATACCCTTCCATAGTCATGACTACTACGCAATCACTTAATCTTCTTGATTCTGAACTCGTCAACAAGACATCAGAATCTACTTCACTCCACAACTAAATAAAATGAGAGATCCCTCAACACACCCATAACTCGAGACCATACGCCAAATCAAGATAGAAATCAAATACCCCATAGTCCTTGCTACATCTCAAGTAAAATCTTCTCATCACACTCGAACAATCTGAACGCATCTCGCAGTGACATCATACTCACAACATAGTCATTCTACCGCTCATTCAACCACAAATTCCACTCATAGGAACACTACCAGACGTATAAGTCCAAAAGCACGTGCTCACAAAATCAAAATCTCTGTGCTCAAGCCACCGTCAAAACCCGGCCTCAAGTCCTCTAGACAGGCCCATCATCAGCATGCCAAAATCACATCTCGTACCTCAACCATGGAATCACAAGCTGTCAGCGCACAGCCGATACCGAGCGCTCACATGCGCATACGAATGCGTGGAAGTAATTCAAAGAAATTTATTTGCAGATAAGGATTCCATATTGAATTTAATTCCAAGAAAATTATCAAATCAACAACACATGGAATTCACATAAAAGTCGAAGTGACAATAACACCAAATTATCATATAAAATACGAATTCGATAAACAAAAAATGGGGCATAACAATTCAAGGATTTACTAAGTTCCAACAATTTTCCAATTTAATACATAAGGGCGTCTACGAATTTTAATCGATATAATTTTTACATATAAACCAAGTATGTACTCATCACCTTGCGTACACGGCTTTCAATCACACAATTTACACATAAAACTCAATGCCTAAGGGGTAATTTCCCCCACTCAAGGTTAGGCAAGATACTTACCTTTTTGAAGTTATGCCGATATTCCAAAATAGCTATCTTTCTTGAATTAATCCTTCGGACAGCTCAAATCTATTCAAATTTGTCACGACCAAAAATCCAACTAGTCGTGATGGCACCTAACCCAACCCGCTAGGTAAGCCAGTTAACAACTAACCAATTCTAATAACAATCAATAAAGCAAATAAGTAATGAAATTATTTGAATCTAATACAATCCCCAAGAACTGGTAGTACAAATCATGAGCTTCTAAGAATAGAGTTTACAAAGCTGAAATGGAACAAATACATAGTCTATTTGAAAAGTACATAAACAGAGTTGTATAGATCTAAAGCTACCACGAACAAGAGGTAGCTACAACCGGGACGCAGGTACATCTTCAATCCACCTCCCATCAAATATAGCAGCATCAACAGTCGATATCTGCACGCAAGGTGCAGAAGTGTAGTATGAGTACAACCGACCCCATGTACTCAGTAAGTAACAAACCTACCCTTAAGTTGAAAGTAGTGACGAGCTAACACGAAGGTCAGGTCCAACACTAATATTCCACAACTCAACATAACAGCATAGTACAAGTAATAAAATAGGTATCTCAGAAATAAAATGCTCAGTTCGTTCACAGGTCCAGAAAATAGTCATGCTTTTCAAGTATCTTAGTGAAACCCAAATGTTTTACCGAAAATGCCAAAAAATACGAGTACGTTTGAAAATTGAAAGTTTTCCAAATATCCTTACCACAATAAGTAAAATGTTTCATTTCCTTTCCAGATAGCAAGTGTGAAATACCTCTCTATGCCCACATATCAATGTGTGTAAAAAGTCATGAATGAAGTGATACTGTACAGCATGAGAAAGAAAATGCATCTATATGCCTGTATGTCATATGTACATGCCAATGACATGTATCTCAGAGATGAATCATGTACTCACACTCTCAAAGTACTCAATCTCACTGTCTCGCATCCTCTCTCACTATGCTCAATGCTTCGCACACTCAATCACTCAGTGCTGTATAATACCTGCTATGGCGTGCAGCCTGATTCATATATATAAAGTAGACTGCGCTCAATGAGTGTGTGCAGACTCCGGAGGGGATCCTACAGCCCAAGTGCTATAATCTGCACGGACAACTCACATGCTACACAGACAACTCATGTGCCATAATATCAATATCTGGATCCGCACGGACAACTCACGTGCTATAGTATCAGTATATGGATCCGCACGGACAACTCAAGTGCTATAGTATCAATATGCTCACGACAGGACCCCGACCTAACTCACTCATCAATCTCTCCAGTCTCACTCACGGGCTCACAATGTCATGAAACTAGCCTGACAACAATGATATGATGTATCAATAAATAACAACTGAGACTGAGATATGATATAAATGCATGAATATGATTGAGTATGAAATATCAATGAAATCAGTGAGATGATAGTAAGAAACGACCACTATGGGTCCAAACATTATCGGCATAATGCCTTAACATGATATCTAGGATGATTGACAGCTCAATTACTTTATCACACGGTGAAAATACGGATATCAACAAAATAGGACCACTATACAGTGCCATAGAAAAAACAGAGTCCCAATTCACATGGTGCACGCCCACACGCCCGTCACCTAGCATGTGCGTCACCTCAATACCAATCACATAACACGTATTACGGGGTTTCATACCCTTAGCACTGAGATTAGAAGAGTTACTTACCTCGAACAAGCTAGTACAAAATATCGAGCAAGCCAAGTGATACTCTAAAGATGCCATCAAAACTAGCCAAAAGCAACTCAAATACATCAAATAGAGCCCAAGGAAACAATTCCAAATGATAAAGATCGATTCCTCACTCAAAACCCAAAACCCGCCAAAAATGACACCCGGGCTCACGCCTCGGAACCCGATAAAACACACAAAATCCGACAACCAATTCAATTACGACTCTAAATCGTTGTTCAAAACTCAAAAATTCATATTATGAAACTTTAGGCCTAAACCCCCCAATTTCCTTTTTAAAATTCATCAACCAAAAGCTAAAATTGAAGATAGATTCATGGAATACAAACAAAACCGAGTAGAGAACACTTACCCCAATTCATATGGTGAAAATTGCTCCAAAACTCGCCTCAATCCGAGCTTGAAAATGTAAAAATGAATCCAAAATCGCGAACCCTTGTATATAACATTCTTCCCAGCACATCCGCATTTGTGGAAAGTTCGTCGCACCCGCGACAACCACTTTTGCGGAAACACTTCACACCTGCGCTGCTCGGTTTCCTCACCATTTATGCTTCTGCAACTCCTTGCCCGCATCTGTGCCATCGCAGGTGTGGAAATCCCATCGCATCTATGACCTCTGCTGACCCCCTCCAACTCCGCACCTGCGCTCGAGTTGCCGGACCTGTGGCATCACATATGCACCCAAATCTCCGCTTTTATGGTCTTTCTCGCCCAACACTATTCTGGCATCTACGATGCCTTTGTCGCTTCTGCGGCCATCGCACCTGCGCAAACCAACCACATGTGCGATCATACCAGAACCAGCAGCCTTCAGCTTTGCATATGAAGTGAAAATGATCTGAACCTCGTCCAAAACTATTCCGGACCACTCGGGACCCCGTCCGAATATACCAACAAGTCCAATAACATAACATGGACATACTCGACGCCTCAAATCACGCATAACATCGAAACAGCGAATCATACCTCCAATCAAAATCTATTGACTTTGAACTTTCAAATTCAATAACTCGTGCCAAAACATAGCAAATCAATCTGGAATGACTTCAAATTTTGCACACAAGTCCCAAATAACATAGCGAAGCTATTCAAATTCCCGGAATCACAATCCGAATCTGATATCAAAAATTCCACTCCCGGTCAAAATTTCAACTTTCGCCATTTCAAGCCAAATTTCACTATGGACCTCCAAATCACAATCCGGACGCGCTCCTAAGTCCAAAATCACCCAACAGACCTACCAGAACTATCAAAATTCCAATCCGAGGTCAAATGCTAAATTGTCAAACTTGATCAACTCTTTCAAATTTAGAAACTCCAAAGTTTAGAATCATTCTTCCAAATCAATCCCGAATAACCTGAAAACCAAAACTGACGATTCACATAAGTCATAATACATCATACGGAGCTACTCACGCCCTAAACTACGGAGAGAAATGCAAATGCTCAAAACGACTCGTCGGGTCGTTATAAAATTAATTGTATAACTTCATTAAATTCAGCGGAACCAAATCCGGATAATATAACGTCGATTTAAAACTTTATTCTATAAAGTCAACCAAAGTCAATGCGGGACCCGCCTCTCGGAACCTGACAAAATTTTAACAAAATCCGAACACTCATTCTGATACGAGTTCAACTATACCAATTTTATCAAATTCCAATAACAACTCAACCTCTAAATCTTAATTTTTCGTTCTTGAAACGTTTTGCAAAAATCTTGATTTCTTCCGTTTAAATCCGAAATAAATGATGAATATAACCATGGATTTACGAAATATAATCACTTTTGGATATAAGACACTTAGCCCAGCTAAAGTCCTGAAGAATTCCTCCAAAATTGCCCCAAAACCGAGCTCCAAAAATCCAATCAAAAATGGGGAAATGACCATTTTTGGTCCTTAAATGTTTCTGTCCAGTTCGCTTCTGCGGACAGAAATGCCGCATCTGTGACCTCGCTTTTGCAAGCAAAAATTCGCATTTGCGATCCTCACTGGCAGTACAATTTTCACACATGCGGACAGAAGCATCGCATCTGCGATGTCCCTTCTGCGACGAAGGATCGCTTTTGCGAGAATCATGCCCAGCTTCTGTCTCAGTCCGCTTCTGCATCTTCAAGATATCGCACCTGTGATTGAGCAGGTGCGCAATACTCTCCGCATCTGCGACCTCCCTCCAGCTCTGCCCAGGTCGCTTCTATGATGATTTCCTCGCTTCTGCGACCAGAACATCGCAGAAGCGATGCACCAATAGTTCAGAAATTTCCAGCAGCTACCTTCAAGTCCAAATCGATCCATTAACCACCCGAAATCCACTCAAGGCCCTCGGGACCTTAACCAAATATACCAACATGTTCCAAAATACAATACGAACTTAGTTGAGTTTTCAAATCTTCCAACTTCTATATTTTACGCCGAAATGTATCAAATCAATCCGGAATGACTTCAAATTTTTCACACAAGTCATAAATGACGTAATAGAGTTGTTCCAATTTCCGGAATACTGTTCCAATTTCCGGAATCAAAATCCAACCTCGTTATCAATCAATCTACTTACGGTCGAATTCATGAATATTTCAAGAACTTCATTTTCCAACTTTTCGCCGAAATGTGCCGAATTATCCTACGGACATCCAAAGCCAAATTCGGATATACGCCTAAGTCCAAAATCACCATACGAAACTATTGACATCATCAAAATTCTATTCTGAAGCTGTTTGCTCAAAAGTCAACTCTCTGGTCAACTCTTTTCATTTTAGCTTATAAAATTAGAATTGTTCTTTCAATTTAATTCTGAATCTTCCGAAAACCAAACTCGACTGCACACGCAAGTCATAATACATGTTACTAAGTTGCTCGGGACCTTATATCGCTGAACGGATGTAAATTCTTAAAATGACAAGTCGGGTCGTTACATTCTCCCTCTCTTAAACATACGTTCGCCTTCAAACGTGCCAAGAGTTATTTTGAGGATGTTAAATTATTGAGTGTACTATTACATACATGCTCGTGGGTGATTCTACGTCACCAAAATTTTAACATGGGTCCGACAACACCATCTCAGTTGAGATTATTTCTTTTATCCTCATTTATAATCTTTAAAGCCCATTTATTACACTCCAATTAATTTCAAAAGGCCTGATTTTCATATTAACATAATTTGTTAGTCTCAAACGGCTGTAGCAATTCATGCCTACACACACATCATATGTATGCCCAAACCACATCTCGAGTCATAATAGTTGCTCATAATTAATTCCAGCATCCCCAATTAATTCCATATTAACCAAAATCTAGTTTAGAATTTTTACAACACTGACAACAACACGCGAGGCATGAAGACCTCATAATTATTTACCCGAATTAGCAAGTCACATTTAGCACCGCCTGGGCACTCACCTCGCAGGCTAAAACTCAATATTTACATCACAATTATGGCTAAATATACACAGAAATACATAAAAGAATTATCAAATAAGCCTATCAGACATGACCCCCTATTAGTACTACAGTACAAATTAAATTTAACAAAGGGAGAATTTAAAATAAATGAATTTAATCACAAGGATCTTATCCTGATATAACTTCCACTGCGGCACGTAGCCCAGGTTAAGCATATCAAATCACATTAAACCGCGAGGATCCCATCCTTAACTTTGAATCACAAGTACTTTGCACATTGTGCCACTGAGATTTTTCATTTTTTTAAATATATCCCGTGAAACAATTTCACAACACATAATGAACCCCCATACCGGTAGGGCATATAATTCATAAAATTGTAATCAATTATCCCCAAATTATATCAAAACCCACTGTAGTGAGTAATAAAAAAGTCACCTTTTGGACTCATAGTCTACAATAATGTACAAAACAAAAATGATAGATATGGGCTAACACTATCTAGTCTGCCAACGGGGATAAATACGGGAGTGAAGTACAAATTCACAAATCCACCATATAAGGAGCATGATAGGATTTCCCACCTCGATAATTGGAATCTAATCAAAATAAGAATAGTTCTCATTTTATTATAAATTAATTCATGACTGTAACGACACTATCTGGTGTATCGGCCTCAACCAATTCATAGCAATTATATCAACGGGCCGGGCCTCCACCTCTAGGACGCCCTCTACCCGCCCGCCCTCCACCCCGAACACGTTCTAATATATTGGAAATTTCTACCACTAGACTAAATGATGTATCAGCCTGTAGCTCCTGAGTCGTACAAATTTTTACGATCATAATTGAGTCCTTTAATGAATTCATGGACTCGCTCTCTAGCTGTAGGAACCAAAGTAGGAGTATGACGGGCCAACTTACCGAACCTCTTAAATCTCTCAAGTCTCTTTTGTTCTTCTTTTGATAGCCTCCGGCCTGAACTCAGGCGAAATCTGGAATAACAGGCTGTACCGGTACTATACCCAAAACCTGACCAATATGAACATGCTGCTCTGGAGTACGGGTGGTAGGAGTCTGAACTCCTCCCCCAATCTGTAAAATATTGGGCGAAACGGAGATCAATCTTGCCTGAGTCAATATACGAAACATAATCAGGAACTGTGCTAAAGTCTCCTGAACTCCGGGGTCAACAACAGGTGTCTCTGGTACTTGTCCCCCAACCGGAGCTACTGGCGGCTCCTCAACTGCTACTCTGACAAGTGCTTTAACTGCGGCACGTGCCCTTACTTAGCCTCTACTTCGGCCCCGGCCTCATGGGTGTCTGCTCAGCTTACACGGTAGTGCGTCTCCTCACCATCTGTGAGAGAATAGAGATACAAAGGCTCAAACTCCAAAATCAAAAAATTCCGCATGACAGGAATGAAAGAAGTTGAAATTTCCTAAAAGTCCTGTAACCTCTCGAAGATAAGTACAGACTTCTCCGTACCGATCCGCAAGACTATACTAAACTCGTTCGTGACTCGTAAAACATATGATCCTAGAGCTCTGATACCAACTTTCCACGTGTTAGGAAATTTGAGCTGAGACACATATTAAAGATCATGATTGGGTTACGTGCCAATATTTTGGGACCCACAGGGTCGTGTTGTTGTTGAATTTATATGTTTTAAAAAGGTATATTTCATACCCAGTCATGTTCATCCATTGTGAGTATAATTATGGGATCGGGGCTGCCCTCCTGCAGCAGGCCATATTGGCTTTAAATATATTATTACTATAAGGAACGGGGCTGCCCGCCTACAGCAGGCCTTATAGGCTTTATTATTATATGTATCTGGATGGACCGCCTGCAGTAGGCCATAATTGCTTTATATCATGCTTGGGCTGAAGGAGCCCCTCCAGAGTTTGTGCACACCCCTAGTGAGCGTAGATGATTATATATTCGGGATGGACTTCCCAGGGCATGGACTTGCCTTACTTATTTATATTGTGATAAATTTTCCCTGGACATGGATCTTGTCCATATCTTTACATTTGGGGATAAATTACCCTAGGATTGGATTGACCTTATACGATACTGAGTGGCTGACTGTTAGTCGATGTGTGTATATATATACGGGATGGAATATCCCTGGGATGGATTGGCCATAAACAGTATCGAGCGACCGAATGATTATTGATCAGTAGTACATGTGTTCTTTCCACTAAGATGTCACATTCCTCATATCATGCAACATTGATCTATTTTGCTAGTACTGAGTTTAACTGTTGAACTTGAAAGCGTGTCTACATTTTTGTACCATTATTTATGTACTGGACTGTACCTGCGGAGCCCATCAATATTTTCAGTGCAGAGGTTAGTCTTGTTACTTATTGAGTTGGTTGTACCCATACTACACTCTGCACCTCGTGTGCAGATCCAGGTGCTTTCGAACACGTCGACTGTTAGATCTTAGAGTGAAATCCGTTGGAGACTATCAACGTAGCTTCCTGGCATCCGCTGACCTTGACTCTCTCTTTCAATTAGTTATTTTACTGTTCTGTACTGTCAGATAGTGTATTTTATCAGTCAGACTTTGTATTTATATTTGATGCTCTTGTACTTAGTGACACCGGATTTTGGGAGTGTTTATATCTATATTTGTGAGATTTCTTCTGCTGAATTTAAATATTATGTTTTCAAACATAAAATATATGGTATTTTATTTAGATTGTCGGCTTGCCTAGTATTGAGATAGGCGTCATCACGACAGGTGTGATTTTGGGTCGTGACAAGTTGGTATTAGAGCCTTCGTGACAAGTTGGTATCAGAGCCTAGGTTACATTGGTACAGTCTTGCGGATCGGTACAGAGATGTCTGTACTTATCTTCGAGAGGCTACCAAACCCTTATGAAAAATTTCACTTTCTGGTATTCTATCGTGCGGAATTAATTCAGCTTGAAACATCACTCTTTAAATTCCTTCCACGTATTGGTGTGCGTATGTGAGCGCTCACTATCAGAAGTGCATTGCTGGCTTGTGATTCCATGAACGAGGTTTGAGATGTGTATTCTGTGTTTTGGTGATGGACTAGTCTAGAGGACTTGAGGCAAGGTTTAGACCGCAGCTTAGACTCGGCAGTTTCGGTTGTGAGAACTTGTACATTTGGACTCATATGTCCGGTAATGTTCTTACGAGATGAATATGTGGCTCGATGAATGGTTAAATGGTTATATGATAAGTATGATGTGATTGCGGGATGTGTTAAGATGGTTTGAATATGACGAGAAGTGTTTTCCTTTTGATAAAAAAAAGATGCTTGGTGTCTGTCTTGACTTGACGTATAGTCTCGAGTATGAATGTGTTGAAGGATCTTTCACGTTGTTAAATTGTGGGACAAATTAAATTCTCATGTCTTGTTAATGATTTTGGACTCAGAAAGATTAAGTGATTGTATAGTAATTGTGGTTACGAAAGGGTATATCAAGATGCCAATTTGAGGCTAAGCAGGTGGGTAATCTTTTGCGAAGTAGTTTACGTAGGTGTGTTCCTTGTAATATTGAGTGGAGAGTTTCTTTTCTACCAGCGGAGTGTATGTGTTAAGATTTCAAGTTGAATCTGGTTGAGAAAGTTGAATTGACTGTCACGAGAATGAAGGCGAGCTTAACATATGATTGAGGTATTTTATGGTTTGTGTTACCCGAGCTTGTAAATAATTTTTGTTTAACTGACTGCAGTATTATGGTAGTAATAGAGTATGGATATTGTGAGTTATAGAATGTTTTGTTCTATGGCCTTGAGCCAAGTGGGGGAGCCTGCTATTGATGATTTGATTTCATGGTTATGTGTTGTACTGGTTTCGATTTGAGGCATACATGTGAATAGGTTATGACTTGTAGAGATTGAGATCGAGGATGACTCGAGTAAAGAAATTCCTGAATACAGGTTATATTTCACTTGATGAGTATATGAAAATCATGGAATGATTAAGTTGTTATTTGAAGGATGTAGTGCGCATGAAGTATGAATTTGATTGGTAGTATTAAGGCAGGGTTACTTCTTTGGGTGATGCTGTGTTAATGGGGCACATGCCTTTTGCCCCGTTTGGCGGTGCAATTTGGATTTGAGCAAAGTGGGTGACTCTCGAGAGGGTTCTAATGGATTCAAAATGTATATGTGGAAATTGAAAATTTTTCGGATTCGTATATCCATATAATCAGTTACTTGCATTGGATGGTGTCAGGAATTACGGTAATTATGTATCACTATGGATTCTACATTTTAATATATGAAAGGAAGGAGAAACCATTTTAAATTCACATAAGGTCCTTCAGAGTGGGTGTCTTGGTTGTGATACTTTGTGATTCTTAAGAAGAATACAATGGCTTATGGGCCTTAGGGCGGTGCGGTTTTATGTTAGGATGTGGTCTAGCGAGCTATGGGTAAGATCGTGGAGTTCTGACAAGGAGAAGTATCAACTTGAGGGTAATTCAGAAGAAACTCGAAGTAAATAAGACAACTGGGTAGTAGGCTAGACCAGTATGGTAATGGCATGCTCGGTTCTTTTAGGTAATTATGATGTGGAGACTTTACAGATGTTTTAGTGGCAATATTCTTGGGCTTGGTGACCTACGTGGCTTGGTCGAGTTAGAGGAATTCAGTTCTGATAGTATGGCTACGTGCAAATGGATTCAAAGTGTTCTTGATGGTTTCTACCATGGTTCGAACAAAATATTTTCTACCGGTGTGGGGGGACATGTTGTGTATCGTGATTTCCTCCTGGATGAGAGCAAATGGAAGGTTTCTAACTAACCGAGTATGTAATTTGTTGATGACTCAGAGTCAATGATGAGATTCTCGTGCTTTTCTTATAATTGCATAATAGATGCGGTGTGTTGTGCGGGATTAAAATTTACATATAAAAGGTGGCGGTTCAGTCTTGAAGGGAAGGTCCCGAATTTTGGACAACATGGTCAGTTTCAGATATTTAGATGAATGTTATAACTGGTTGGTAATTCCTGAGAAGAGTGCGCATGTCAGAAGGCGCTTTGTGTTTTGACTTACGGATGTTCATTGGTATTGCGGTACTCACCTAGTTGATAGACTGCTGATATTCAAATTATTGCTATGTGGCACAGAAGAATTATGGAAATATTCCTAGTGGGATGATCATGCATAAAGGATGTGATAGTCATTCGAGTGCTGGAGTTGTGATCAGTTACGATGGTTCATGTGTTCTATGAATTTGGGGGACTGGGAGTTCTAAGAAGCAAATTGTTTTAGGGTTGCGGCTTGTTTGAGGTGAGTATTTTATTTAAAAATAGTGGAGGCACTAATTGCATTAATTATTTGTGATAGCTGCGTGCTACGAGTACGTACATATGTGAGGTTTGAGCCATATGCGGGCATCAGGGCAAGTATTCGTACTCGAAAGAATGCTTAGGCAAAGATATGCCTAAAGTTGACTGTTAAGCGTAAAGTTATAACGTTTCTCGTATTCGTACCTTTGTCGAGAACTATCTGGGCTACGCTTGATGTTACAAAGAGGCTAATTTCATGAATAAATTCGGTAGTTACTATTTCTAAATTAACTTGCCGATTTGAGCGGTAATAGATCACTTTGCACCTGCCTACTCTATGGAATGTTATTTATACCAGTCCAGGAGCATGAGAATCTTAATTCATTTACCATATACATTGTGTACTTATTTGATTACTCCGGTATGGTATGCTTGGACTGGAGGCCTGTGATCATGCCGGGCGGATTATATTATTGGCACGTGAGTTATCCGTGCGGATCCATATACCGATATTATTGGCACGTGTGTTGTCTGTACGGGCCCAGATATTGATACTATAGCACATGAGTTGTCCATGCGAGTGATGTTAATGTGAGCTCTAGAAGAGCTGGTTACTGTTATTAAATTCGTGTGTCTTGGTTCTACTATATATAATGAGCTTATAGCATTGCAGTTGTGATGGTTCTAGTTGAACCTACAAAAACGGTTCTCTTCTTTGAGAAAATTTGCATTTTAGGTACACGGATTGCGCAATTTGTTCCTTGAGTTATATTGGTGTGGCATGTCTGTGGAATAGGTGTGTTTAATTGTATAAGGTCATTAGACCTAGGATAAGTACTATCAGGTTTGATTACGGTATATTTGGGAGGATAATTGTAACGACCCGACTGGTCGTTTTGAGAATTATAACCTCGTTCCCCCATTTACTGCTCAATTTATGCTTTATAGTGGTTTTATAACTTACCGGGTTAGTTGGTTTGGGTCTGGAAGGATTTCGGGGTGAAATGAGGCTCTTAGTGTCATAATTTAAAACTTAAGATGGAAAAGTTAACTATTGACTTATGTGTAAACGACCTCGGATTTGAATTATGATGATTCCAATAGCTCCGTATGGCGATTTTGGACGTAGGAGCGCATCCGAAAAATTATTTGGAGGTCCGTAGAGGAATTAGGCTTGAAATGGAGTAAGTTGAATTTTTTGGAAGTTTGACCGGGGGTTGACTTTTTGATATCGGGGTCGGAACCCGATTCTGGAAATTGGAATACCTCTGTTATGTCATTTATAACTTGTGTGCAAAATTTGAGGTCAATCGGACGTGATTTGATAGGTTCCGGCGACATTTGTAGAAATTGGAAGTTTCAACGTTCATTATGCTTGAATTGTGGTATGATTTGTGGTTTTAGCATTGTTGAATGTGATATGAGGTTTCGACTATGTTTGTATCATGTTTTAGGACTTGTTGGTGTATTTGGTTAAGGTCTCTGGGGCCTCGGGTGAGTTTCAGATGCTTAAAGGATCGAAATTTGGACTTGGTAAACTGCTGAAAATGCTGGTTTTCCGTCACTGGTTTCCTTCTATGGGATCGCGTGAGAAGGTCCGCAATCACATAGGCTTGTTTGGAAATAGGTGAGATTTGCTCTACACAATCGCGTGAAGGCACCCGCGATCGCGTAGGCTTGTTGAGGCAGTGTTGATTTTTGTTATTCACGATTGCATGAGGTCAACCGCGATCGCGTAGATTTGGCCAGGCAGTGCATCGCGAACACATGGGCTAGGTCGCGTTCGCGAAGAGGAATGGAGGGAGGAGATGGGCCACACACTTAATGCTTTGCGATCGCGTGAGAAGGTTTGCGATCGCATAGGCGTGCAAAGATTGTGCTTCGCGGTCGCGTGGAATATTTCACGATCGCTTAGAGTTTTTTTTGGGCAATGAAAATTTGTGCTTTGCGATCGCGTGAGTTGGTTCGCGATCGCATAGAAGACATCACTAGGCATAGAGTTTATGTTCTGAAAATGGGAAAGCAACGGGTTAAGTGTTTCTAACTCAATATTGGTTAAATTATCCGAATCCATGGTTGTTTTTGACATTTAATTAGTGAATTAAATGGGAAGATTTAGAAAACCCTCTTGATTTAATTTTAAGATTTGAGGGTCGAGTTGATGTCGGGTTTTAGTAAAATTGGTATAGGTAGACTCGTGGTCGAATGGGCTTCCAGATTTTGTATGTTTTGTCAGGTTCCGAGATGTGGCCATGGGCGATTTTTGAGCTAAATTTTGAATTTTGTTGGGAAATTTGTATTTTCTTATGGAATTAATTCCAATAAGTTTTATTGACTGAATCGAGTTATTTGTGACTAGATACAAGGCTTTCAGAGACCAATTCTCGAGGCAAGGGCATAGCAGAGTAAGATATTACACGGGTTGAGGTAAGTAACATTTCTAAACTTTGTTCTGAGGGTATGAATCCCCGAAATTGGTATTATATAAATTGTTTGGAGGTGACACACATGATAAATTGTTTCTCATAAATCATGTTATTATCTGAACATGTTCCACGTGTTAGAGAAATTGAGCTGAGGCTCCTATTAAATATCATGTTTAGGCTACGTGCCAATATTTTGTGACCCATGTGGTCGTGTTGCTGTTGAATTAATTGTTTCAAAAATATACAATTCACACTCAGTCATATCCATCCATTGTGAAGATATTACTGGGATCGAGCTGCGTGCCGCACCAAGCCATATTAGCTTTATACATTATTTGTATATGGATCGGGGCTGCCCGTCTGCAGCAGGCCTTATAGGCTTTATTATTATATGGATCGGGGTTTTCCGGCTGCAGTAGGCCTTATAGGCTTTACTATTATTTGGATCGGGGCTGCCCGCCTGCAGCAAGCCTTATAGGATTTACTATTTTTTTAATCGGGGCTGCCCGCCTGCAGTAGGCCATATAGGCTTTATTATTATACGGATTGGGACTGTCAGTCTGCAGTAGGCCATATATGCTTTATATCATGCTTGGGCTGAAGGAGCCCCTCCGGAGTCTGTACACACCCCAGTGAGCGTAGATGATTATATATATTCGGGATGGACTTCCTAGGGCATGGACTTTCCTTACTTATTTTTATGTTGTGATGAATTCTCCCTGGACATGGATCTTGTCCGTATCATTTACATTGGGGATAAAATACCTGAGGGCTGGATTGGCCTTATATGGTACTAAGTGACTGACTATCAGTCGATATGTATATATATAAGGGACAGAATATCCCTAGGATGGATTGGCCATAAACAGTATCGAGTGACCTAATAATTTGTGACCAGTATTTACATTAGGCCTTTCTACTGAGATGTCATATCCCTCATATCATGCAGTATTGATCCATTTCACTTGTACAGAGTTTAACTGTTGAACTTGAAATCATGCCTATATTTTTGTACCATTATTTATACTGGATTGTACCTACGGAGCTTGTCAATACTTTCAGCCCAGAGGTTAGTCTTGTTACTTATTGAGTTAATTGTACTCATACTACACTCTGCACCTCGTGTGTAGATCCAGGTGCTTCCGGATATGACGGCTGCTTAGATTTTGGAATTATTTATGTTGGAGACTATCAAGGGAGTTGCTTGATGTCCGCAGACTTGATTCCCTTCCTGTTTAATTTTTTTTTATCAGTCAGACTTTGCATTCATTTAGATGCTTATGTACTCAGTGACACCGGGTTTTGGGAGTGTTTATATTTGTGTTTGTGAGGTTTTCTTCCGCTGAATTTAATAATTATGTTTTTAAATTTAAAAGATATGGTGGTTTATTGAGATTGTCGGCTTGCCTAGTATTGAGATAGGCGCCATCACGACATGTGAGATTTTCGGTCGTGACAAGTTGGCATCAGAGCTCTAAGTTACATAGGTCTCACGAGTCATGAGAAGGTTTAGTAGAGTGTTGCGGATCGGTACAAAGACGTCTGTACTTATCTTTGAGAGGTTTCTGAACCCTTAGGAAAATTTCACTATTCTTGTATTCTATCGTGCACAATTGATTTAGCTTGAAACATAACTCTTTGAATTCCTTTCATGCATTCGTGTGCGCATGCGAGCGCTCAGTATCAGTTGTGTATCACTGACTTGTGATTCCGTGAACGAGGTTCAAGATGAGCATTCTGTGTTTTGTTGATGAGCCAGTCTGGAGGACTTGAGGCCGGAGTTAGACTGCAGTTTAAGCTCGGTAGTTTTGGTTGTGAGAACCTGTATAATTGGACTTATGCGTTCGGTAGTATTCTTATGAGTGGAATATGTGGCTCGATGAGCGGTTGAATGACTATATGATAATATGATGTGAATGTGGGATGTGTTCATATGGGTTAAATGAGACAAATAAATTTTACTTGTGACTCAAGAGTTTGCTATTGAGTACTTGATTCATGTTTGATGTGACATACAATCTTGAGTTGTGAGTGCGTTGAGGGATCTGTCATGCTGTTAATTATGGAGCGAAGTAGATTTTTATTTCGTGTTGATGAGTTCAAACTGAGAAATATTAAGTGATTCCGTGGTAATTGTGGCTGCGAAAGGGTATAGCAATATGCCAATTTAAGGCTAAGCATGTGGGCTATCTCCTGCGGAGTAATCTACATAGGTGTGCTCCTTATAATGTTTAGTGGAGAGTTTCTTTTCTACCAGCTAGGCGTATGTGTTGAGATTTGAATTTGAATCATGTTGAGAAAGTTGACTTGACTGTCACGAGAATAAATGAGAACTTAGCAGATTATTGAGGTTTTTATGGTGAGTGTTGCATAAGCTTGAGAAGAATTTTTGTTGAACTGACTGCAGTATATGGCAGTAATAAAGTATGGGTATTGTGAGTTATCGAGTGTTTTTTTCTATGGCTTTGAGCCGAGTGTGGGAGTCTGCTATTGACAATTCAATTTCATGGATATATGTTAAATTTTAATTTTGGTTTGAGGCATACTTGTGGGTTAGTTATGACTTGCAGAGGTGGAGATCGAGGATGACTCGGGTAAGTAAATTCCTGGATACGGGTTACATTGCACTTTATGAAAATATGAAAATTATGGAATGATTAAGTTGTTATTTTGAAGATGCAGTGCGCATGAAGTATGAATTTGATTGGTTGTGTTAATGCAGGGTTACTTCTTTGAGTGTTAATTGTGCTAAAGGAGCACATGTCTTTCGACCCGTTTGGGGCGCAGCAAATTAGATTTGAGAAGAGTGGATGACTCTCCAGAGGGTTCTAAGGGATTCAAAATGTATATATGGCAATTGAAATTCTTTCGAATTTGTATATCACTAGAATCGGTTACTTACATTGGATGGTATCGGGACGTGCGGTAATTCTATTTGACTATGGATTCTACATTTCCGTATAAGAAAGGAAAGAGGAACAATTTTAAATTCACATAAGGTATTTTCAGAGTGAGTGTTACGATTGTGGTATTTATGGAGGTTCTTAAGAAGAATACAATGGCTTATGGGCCTTAGGGCGGTATGGTTTTATGTTAGGATGTCTTGTAATGAGCTTTGGGTAAGGATAGTAACGTTCTGACATGGAGAAATGTCAACTTGAGGATAATTCAGAAGAAACTCGGAGATAATAGGAAAAATGGGTAACATGTTGGATCAGTATGGTAATGGTATGCTCGGTTCTTTTGGTTCTTATGATGAGGTGGGGCTTTACGGGTGTTTTGTGGCAATACTCTCGGATTTGGCAACCTGTGTGGCTTAGCCGAGTTAGAGGAATTCAGTTCTGATAACTTGGTTTTGTGAAAATGGATTTCAGAGTGTTCTTGATGGTTTCTACCATGGTTGAACCAGATATTTTCTACCGATGTGGAGAATATGTTGTGTATTGTCATTTCCTCCAGGAAAGAAGCAAGGGAAAGGTTTCTAACTAATAGGGTATGTAATTTACTGGTGACTCAAAGTTGATAATGAGATTCTTATGCTTGTCACATGATGGCATGATAGATATGGTGTGTTGTGCGGGATTAAGATTTACATGTACAAGGTGGCAGTTCATTCTTGAAGGGAAGGTCACGAATTTGGGACAGAATGGTCAGTTTCAGATATTTAGATGAATGTTATAACTGCTCGATAATCCCTGAGAAGGGTGCGAATTTCAAAAGGTGCATTGTGTTTTGACTTACGGATGTTCATTGGTATTGCGGTACCCACCTGGTTGATAGACCGTTGATATTGAAATTATTACTATGTGGCACAGAAGAATTTTGGAAGTATTACTATTGGGAGGATCGTGCATGAAAGATGTGTTAGTCATTCGAGTGCTAGAGTTGGGATCAGTTACGGTGATTCATGTGTCTTATGAATTTGGAGACTAGGAGTTCTCAGAAGCATATTGTTTCAGGGTTGCGACCTGGTTGAGGTGAGTATTTTATTTAAACTCATTGGAGGCACTAGTTGCATTAATTATTTGTGTTAGCTACGCGCTGTGAGTGCACATATACGTGAGATTTGAGCCCATGTGCAGGTATCGAGGCAAGTATTCCTACTCGAAAAAAATAAAATAAAAAATGCCTAGGCTATGATATGCCTAGAGTTGACTGTTAAGATTATAGTTATAACATTTCTCGTATTCAGACCATTGTTGAGAACTATCTGGACTATACTTGAGGTAACAAAGAGGCTAATTCCCTAATTAAATTGGGTAGTTACTAATTCTGCGTTAACTTGCCGATTTGAGCTGTGATAGCACAATTGCTCACGCCTACACTATAGCGTGTTATTTATACCAGTCCAGGAGCATGAGAATCTTATTTCATTTAGCTTATACATATATACCTATTTAAATGCTCCCATATGATATGTTTGGATTGGAGGCGTGGGACTATATCGGGCTGATTATGTTATGGCACGTGCATTGTCCGTGCGGATCCAAATATTATACTATAGCACGTGAGTTGTCCATGCAGCACGTGAGTTGTCCGTGCAGATCCAGATATTATATTATTGGCACGTGAGTTGTCCGTGCAGATCCATATACTGATATTGATACTATAGCATGTGAGTTGTCCGTGCAAGTGATGTCAATATGAGCTCTAGAAGAGCTGGTTACTGTTATTAAATTCGTGTGTCTTGGTTCCACTATATATAATGAGCTTATAGCATTGCAGTTGTGGTGGATCTTGTTGAACTTGCAATACGATTTTCTACTTTGAGACATCTTCCATTTTGCGTACCACGTAGTGCAGTTGTGGCTTGAGTTGTATTGGTGTGGCATGTCAGTAGGATAGTTGTGTTTAATAATATATGGTCATTGGACCTAGAATGGGAACTATCAGAATTTATTACGGTTTATTGGGAGGATAATATTGAAAGTCGTCTTAGAAGGAGATTATGATTCTGGTTGGGGCAAGAAAGCTCCATGACTTGTTGATCTGATAAAGGGTTATGAGATTTCGCGTATGTCTTTCATTTTCAGCAGTGTATCAAGGTTTTGTAATGAGGTTTTGTTTGATATAGGGTTAATACCAGTACCGGTTGGTTTGACTAGTTACTATGATCGAAAATGGTGTTGCGGGCATGTGAGTTGTGTAGTATGTTATGTGATTATATCTGGGATTATGGTTATGGCTTGATACAACTTGTTCAGACTTATACAGTGTGTAGATATGAAATTAGTGTCTTGAAAAGAATTCTGGATGTCGAAAATTTGGGTTCTAAGTTTATGGGCTAAGGTTAAATTAATGATTTTCAGTGGTATTGCGTTGTCAGACCTCTATATAATAGGGTGAAGTGGGATCACCCCCCGTGTTCGTGCTTGGTAAGATGGAATAGTAATTTGGTGGCTTAGAAACAACTCGAGGCACGTTCGAGGATGAACATATGTTTAAGTGGGGGGAAAATGTAACGACCCGGCCAGTCATTTTGAGTATTATAACCCCGTTCCCCCATTTACTGCTCAATTTATGCTTTACAGTTATTTTATGACTTACCGGGTTAGTTGGTTCGGGTCCAGAAGGATTTTGGGGTGAAATGAGACACTTAGTCTCATAATTAAAAACATAAGTTGGAAACGTTAACCGGATGTTGACTTATGTGTAAATGACCTCGGATTTGAATTATGATGATTTCAATAGCTCCGTATGGTGATTTTGGACTTAAGAGCGCGTCCGCAAAATTATTTGGAGGTCCGTAGAAGAATTAGGCTTGAAATGGCGAAAGTCGAATTTTTTGTAAGTTTGACCGGGGGTTGACTTTTTAATATCGGGGTCGGAACTCGATTCTGAAAATTGGAATACCTCTGTTATGTCATTTATGACTTGTGTGCATAATTTGAGGTCAATCGGACGTGATTTGATAGGTTATGGCATTGTTTGTAGAAATTAAAAGTTTTAAAGTTCATTAGGCTTGAATTGGGGTATGATTCGTGCTTTTAGTGTTGATGGATGTGATTTGAGGTTTCGACTAAGTTCCTATCATGTTTTAGGACTTGTTGGTCTATTTGGTTGAGGTCTCGGGGGCCTCGGGTGAGTTTCGGATGCTTAACGGATCGAAATTTGGACTTGTAAACTGCTGAAAATGCTGATTTTCTGTCACTGATTTCCTTCTATGCGATCGCGTGAGAAGGTCCGCAATCGCATAGGCTTATTTGGACAAAGGTGAGATTTGTTCTATGCGATCGCGTCGCATAGGCTTGCTGAGTCAGTGTTGATTTTTGTTCTTCGCGATGGCGTGAGGTCAACCACGATCGCGTAGGTTTGGCCAGGATGTGCATCGCGAATGCGTGGGCTAGCCCGCATTTGTGAAGAGGAACGGAGAGAGGAGCTGGGCCACGCGCTTAATGCTTCGCGATCGCGTAGGCTTGTAGAGACTGTGCTTCGCGATCACGTGGAATTTTCCGCGATCGTGTAGATTATTTTTGGGCAATGAAAATTTGTACTTCGCGATCGCATGAGTTGGTCCGCGATCGCATAGAAGAAATCCCTGGGCAGAGAGTTTATGTTCTGAAAATGGGATCCATTTTTACCGAGTTGGAGCTCGGAGAGAGAGGATTTTCGGGAGATTTTCAAGAAAAACAACGAGGTAAGTGTTTCTAACTCAATATTGGTTAAATTACTAGAATCCATGGTTGTTTTTGACATTTAATTAGAGAATTAAGTAGGAAAATTTAGAAAACCCTCTTGGTTTAATTTGAAGATTTGAGGGTCGAGTTGATGTCGGAATTTGGTAGAATGGGCTTCAAGATTTTGAACGTTTTGTCGGGTTTCGAGACGTGGGCCCCACGAGCGATTTTTGAGCTAAATTTTGGAGTTTGTTGTGAAATTTCTATTTTCTTATAGAATTAATTCCAATAATTTTTATTGAGTGAATCAAGTTATTTGTGACTAGATACAGGGCTTTCGGAGACAAATTCTTGAGGCAAGGGCATAACATAGTGAGAAATTACACAGGTTGAGGTAAGTAACATTTCTAAACTTGGTTCTGAGGGTATGAATCCCCGAAATTGGTATGATATAAATTGTTTGGAGGTGACACACACGATAGGTGACGAGCATGCGGACGTGCACCATAAAAATTGTGTCTTGAATAAATCCTGTGCAGTTGTAAAATTAATGAATCATGTTATTATCTGAACATGTTCCACGTGTTAGAGAAATTGAGTTGAGGCTCCTATTAAATATCATGTTTAGCCTACGTGAAAATATTTTTTGACCCATGGGGTCGTGTTGCTTTTGAATTAATTGTTTAAAAAATAAACAGTTCACACTCAGTCATATTCGTCCATTGTGAGGATATTTATGGGATCGAGTTGCGTGTCGCAGCATGCCATATTGGCTTTATACATTATTATTATATGGATCAGGGCTGCCTGCCTGACAGGCTTTATAGGCTTTACTATTATATAGATCACGGTTACCCGCCTGCAGCAGGCCTTAAATGCTTTACTATTTTATGGATCGGGGCTGCCCACCTGCAGCAGGCGATATATGCTTTATTATTACACGGATCGGGACTGCCCGCCTACAGTAGGCCATATAGGCTTTATATCACGCTTGGGCTGAAGGAGCCCCTCCGAAGTCTATACACACCCCTAGTGAGCGTAGATGATTATATATATTCGGGATGGACTTCCCAGGGCATGGACTTGCCTTACTTATTTATATGTTTTGATGAATTTTCCCTGGACATGGATCTTGTCGGTATCATTTACATACGGGATAAATTACCCTAGGACTGGATTGGCCTTATACAGTACTGAGTGTCGGACTGTCAGTCGATGTGTATATATATACGGGGCGGAATATCCCTAGGTTGGATTGGCCATAAACAGTACCGAGTGACCGAATAATTTGTGACCAGTATTTACATGAGGCCTTTCTACTGAGATGTCATATCCCTCATATCATGCAGTATTGATTCATTTCACTTGTACTGAGTTTAACTGTTGAACTTGGAAGCATGCCTACATTTTTGTACCATTATTTATAATGGAATGTACCTGCGGAGCTTGTCACTACTTTCAGCCCAGAGGTTAGTCTTGTTACTTATTGAGTTGGTTGTACTCATACTACACTATGCACCTCGTGTGCAGATCCAGGTGCTTTCGGATACGACGACTGCTAGATTTCTGAGTTATTTCTACTGGAGACTATCAAGGTAGCTGCTTGACTTCCGCAGACTTGATTCCCTTCTTGTTTAGTTATTGTACTGTTCTATATTTTAGACAGTGATTTTTTTTATCAGTCAGACTTTGTATTTATTTAGATGCTCATGTACTCAGTGACACCGAGTTTTGGGAGTGTTTATATTTGTGTTTGTGAGGTTTTCTTCCGCTGAATTTAATAATTATGTTTTCAAATTTAAAAGATATGGTGGTTTATTGAGATTGTTTGCTTGCCTAGTACTGAGATAGGCGCCATCACGACATGTAAGTTTTTGGGTCGTGACAATAATATTAAAAGTCGGCTTAGAAGGTGATTATTGTTCTGGTTGGGGAGAGAGAGCTCCATTGCTAGTTGATTTGATGAGTGGTTATGATTTTTTATTGTTTCTTTCATCACTGGCAGTGTACGAATGTTTTGGAATGAGGTTCTGTTGAATGCAAGGTTTTGTACTAGTACTCAGTTGGTTTTGAGTAGTTACTATGATCTGGAATGGTGCTGCGAGTATGCGAGTTGTGTAGTATTTTATGTGATTATATCTGGGTTATGTTTATGGCTTGATACAGCTTCTTCAGACTTATACAGTGTATAGATGTGAGATTCAGGTCTTGAAAAGAATTTTGGATGTTAGAAATTGGGCTCCAAAGGTTTTTGGGCTAAGGTTAAATTAATGATTTTCAGTTATGATGAGTTGTCAGGACTATATAGAATAGGGTGACGTCGAATCACCCCCGGGTACGTGCGTGGTAATATGGAATAGTGATTTGATGGCTTGGAAACAACTCTTGGCACGTTCGAGGATGAATGTATGTTTAAGTGTAACGATCCGACCAATAGTTTTAAGTATTACAACCCGGTTCCCCCATTTACTGCTCAATTTGTGCTTTACAGTTGTTATCTAACTTGTCGGGGTGATTGGTTCGAGTCCGACGAAGTTTTGGAATGAATTGGATCACTTAGTTCCAAGGTTTAAAGCTTAAGTTAAAATAGTGACCGGATGTCAACTTATGTGTAAACGACACCTGAATAAAGTTTTAATGATTCCAATAGCTCCGTATGGTGATTTTGGACTTAGTAGCGTGTTCAGAAAATTATTTGGAAGCACGAAGCTAAATTAGGCTTGAAAGGGCGAAAATATAAATTTAAGTTAGAAGTTTGACCGGGGAAATGACTTTTGATATCGGGGTCGGAATCCGATTCTGAAAATTTGAATAGGTCCGTTATGTCATTTATGACTTGTGTCCAAAATTTGAGGTCAATCGGACTTGATTTGATAGGTTTCAGAATCGAATGTAGAAGTTGGAATTTCTTAGTTTCATTAAGCTTGAATTGGGGTATGATTCATGGTTTTAGTGTAATTTGATGTAATTTTGGTATATTCGCAGCCACATGGGGCTTAGTTTGTTGTTGTACATTGAGCATATATGTGAGGCCGTGTGGGGCCTAGACATCATATTATGTAAAGATATTTAGTTGTTGAATTATGCTGAAATTGATGCCCGTGTGGGGGCTTCTTCTGGACAGGTTGAATTATTTGGATGGTCTCAGTTACAGGGGATACTCTGTCGAAAATTTTATGAATTTAGAGTGTTAGCCAAATTTTAGGGCCTAAAGGAAGTTGAAATGTTGGAAGAATATCTAAGATCTATATGAAGTCAAGAATGATTAAAGATGATGGTTAAGGTAAAATGAGGATAATACAGTGCCTAATAATGGCTTGTAAAACATTCAAGGACGAATGTTTTTAAGTGGGGGAGAATGTAGCACCCCGAAACATTTCGAAGTTTTTTAAGACCATTAACAAGATTGGAAGGTACTAATTATATTAATTCGGGTATGAACAAGACTAATAATATGAATGATATAAATTGATCATGATAATATATGTATACAGTGCATTAAGAATGGTTTATGGTTAAGAAGATCCCCAAGGCTAAATCAAGTTGGAAAATATACGATGGGGTAAAGTTTCAAGTAAGTTCGCACAAGACCTAAATACAAACGATCATATCTCTCATGATTTTGAAGGGTTATATGGTGTATAACCTATCAACAGAAAGGTATATGTGTCTAGTTTCTAATTCTTCAAACCGTTTGTCATTTGGAGATTCCTACAAGAAGTGACCTATTTACTATAGGGTGGCAGATCATCTACGCGAGTCTTGCGTAGCCTATGCAGCATAGCAGCGTAGCCTATGCAGCATAGCAGCTTAGCCTACGCACCATTGCTTAGGCATATCCAGCAGCTTCTAACTGAAGGGGGATAGAAGTCCACCCTGCGTAGCCTTTGTGCGTAGCCTACGCAGCTTTAGGGACCATTTTAAAGGGGCTGAAACATGGGGTTTAGAGAGAGAAAATATTAGTTCTCAACTTGAAACTGATTTCAATAGAGAACAAGGAGCTCTTCCACCATGGATACACTTCAAGGTAAGTTGTTTTGGCACAAGGATGATTATATAACATCATTTAGTGCTAACACTTACATTATTATGGATCAAATCCATAGGAAATGGGTTGAATATTCAAGAACACCAAAAAAGGAAAAGTGAGATTCTTCCACCAGGAGGTAATCCCTTCACTTGAGTGTCATATAAATGTCATATTGAAGTATGGGTGTGATGACCCAAAAATGTCATCTATAATTTAAACGTTCATTTCTATGTTCTATGAACATGTTGAGAGCTTACATGTTATGAGTTACGTATCACTTGATTAGTTGATGTTAACGGTGTTCCTTTTCTAGTAATATATTGCTTATGAGGCCACTGTTAGTATTGTTTTCATGTTGTGTTACATTGATTGGATTATGTATGTCACGACCAGAAATCTGACTAGTCATGATGGCACTTAACCCAACCCGCTAGGTAGGCCAATTAACCATTAACCAATTAAAATAGCAATTAATAAAGCAATTAAGTAAAGAAATATCTGAATCAAATACATTCCCCAAAAACTGGTAATACAAATCATGAGCTTCTAAGAATAGAGTTTATAAACCGGAAATGAAATAAATATATAGTCTGTTTGAATAGTATATAAACAGAGTTATACAGATCTAAAGCTACCACGAACAAGAGGCAGCTATATCTGGGTCGCAGGTACATCTTCAATCCAGCTCCCATCGAACACAGCAACATCATCAGGCAACATCTGCACGTAAGGTGCAGAAGTGTAGTATGAGTACAACCGACCCTATGCACTCAATAAGTAACAAACCTAACCTTTGGTTGAAAGTAGTGACGAGCCAACACGAAGGTCGGGTCCAACACCAATATTCCACAACTCAACATAATAGCATAGTACAAGTAATAAAAGAGTATCTCATAAATAAAAGGCTCAGTTTGTTCACATTTCCAGAAAAATAGGCATTTCTTTTCAAGTATCTCAGTGAAACCCTAAATCTTTTACCGAAAAAGACAAAATACGAGTAAGTTTGAAAACTGTGATTTTTCCCAAAACTTCTTTCAATAATAAGTAAGATGTATCATTTTCCGATAGCATGAGGAAAGTACGTCTCTATGCCTATATGTCAAGATACAGGTAAAATCATAAATGTCCCCACAACTCGATAGCAAAAGTAAATGCACCCCTATGCATGAATCACAAGTACGCATGTCAAATCCAATGCATCTCGATGATGAGCTCATGTTCTCACACTCTCAGAGTACTCAACCTCACTGTCTCGCTTTCTCTCTATATATGCTCAGCACACTCAATCACTCAATGCTGTACAATACCCGCTGCAGCGTGCAGCCCGATCCCTGATTATAGTCGACTGTGCTCACTGAGGGTGTGTAGACTCATGGAGGGACTCCTTTCATCCCAAGCATTATATCGTTGCGGCGTGCAGCCCAAACCCAAAATATCAATATAACATGCTGCGGTGTGCAGCCCGATCCCAAAATATCAATATAACATGTTGCGGCGTGTAGCTGGATCCCAAAATATCAATCTCACTCAGGCCCTCGGCCTCGCTCAGTTATCACTCTCCAGTCTCACTCACGGGCTCACAATGCCATGAAACTAGCTCGACAACAATAATATGATGTATCAATAAATAATAATTAAGACTGCGATATGATATGAATGCATGAATATGACTTAGTACAAAATATCAATGCAATCAGTGTGATGACAGTAAGAAACGACCATTATGGGTCCAAACAGTATCGGCAGAATGCCTAAACATGGTATCTTGCATGATTGACAACCCAATTACTTTATAACACGGTGAAAACACTGAATTCAAAAAATAGGACCACTATACAGTGCCATAGAAACAATAAAGTCCCTTTTCACATGGTGCACGACCACACGCCATTCCCCCAATTACTGCTCAATTTGTGCTTTACAGTTGTTATCTGACTTGCCGGGGTGATTGGTTCGAGTCCGACGAGGTTTTGGAATGAATTGGATCACTTAGTTCCAATGTTTAAAGCTTAAGTTAAAATAGTGACCAGATATCAACTTATGTGTAAACGACACCTGAATAGAGTTTTGATGATTTCAATAGCTCCGTATGGTGATTTTGGACTTAAGAGCGTGTTCGGAAAATTATTTAGAAGCATGTAGCTAAATTAGGCTTGAAATGGCGAAAATATTAATTAAAGTTGGAAGTTTGACGGGGGAAGTGACTTTTGATATCGGGGCCGGAATCCGATTCTGAAAATTTGAATAGGTCCGTTATGTCATTTATGACTTGTGTCCAAAATTTGAGGTCAATCGGACTTGATTTGATAGGTTTCAGAATCGAATGTAGAAGTTGGAATTTCTTAGTTTCATTAAGCTTGAATTGGGGTATGATTCATGGTTTTAGTGTTGTTTGATGTAATTCTAGTATATGCGCAGCCACATGGGGCTTAGTTTGTTGTTGTACATTGAGCATATATGTGAGGCCGTGCGGGGCCTAGACATCATATTATGTAAAGATATTTGGTTGTTGAATTATGTTGAAATTGGTGCCCGTGTGGGGGCTTGTTCTAGACAGGTTGAATTATTTGGATGGTCTCAGTTATAGGGGATACTCTGCCGAAAATTTTAAGAATTTAGAGTATTAGCCAAATTTTGGGGCCTTAAGGAAGTTGAAATGTTGGAAGAATATCTAAGATCGATATAAAGTCAAGAATGATTAAAGATGATGGTTAAGGGAAAATGAGGATAATACAGTGCCTAATAATGGCTTGTAAAACATTCGAGGACGAATGTTTTTAAGTGGGGGAGAATGTAGCACCCCGAAACATTTCGAAGTGTTTTAAGACCATTAAGAAGATTGGAAGGTACTAATTATATTAATTCAGGTATGAACAAGACTAATAATATGAATGATATAAATTGATCATGATAATATATGTATGAGGTGCATTAAGAATGGTTTATGGTTTAGGAAGAGTCCCGAGGCTAAGTCAAGTTGGAAAATATACGATGGGGTAAAGTTTCAAGTATTTTCGCACAAGACCTAAATACAAACGATCATATCTCTCACAATATGAAAGGTTACCTTATTACAATCGAAATCTAATGCTAAGCTAGAAAGTAGTAAAGAACATTATTTCTTAGTCTACTTGGTCCCTGAAGGACCTTCTCCGTGCTTGGATCTTTTGACCCCATCAATCAGGTTCCCTAGATCGCGCATATCCAGCAGTAAGTAGGCCTTTTCTAGATTCCCTCCTTCACTGTCATTCGTGCGTTGACAATCTGTGAGTCTCTTTCTCATCTTTCCCTCAAGCTCCATCAATCCTTGTTTCAAGTATTCCAATCTCTCTGTTGACTTAGTGGCAATCTCCTTCCATTCCTTTATCGCCTCCATGTTCACTTTGTGTTATTCCAGATGTTTAGCTTCAGACTCAAAAATCCTTTTGCGTAGCCTTCTATACTTAACATGTGCCTCAGCAGCGTCATCTACGATCATGTCCTTCAGATTAACTCCTGGCTTGACGTCTCCCGCTACATCATCCTCCAACCATGATAGATAGAAGTAGACATAACCGACATGATACCTGTCTGGATTAATGGTTTCTCTTTCCACAATGATCTTTTGGTTCCACATATGTTATGCCTCGAACTTGAATGGAAATAACCTATCAATAGAAAGGTATATGTGTCTAGTTTATAATTCTTCAAACCGTTTGACATTTGGAGATTCCTACAAGAAGTGAACTATTTACTATAGGGTGACAGAACAGCTACGCGAGTCTTGCGTAGCCTATGCAGCATAGCAGCGTAGCCTACGCACCATTGCGTAGGCAAATCTAGCAGCTTCTAACTGAATGGGATAGAAGTCCACCCTGCATAGCCTTTGTGCGTAGCCTACGCAGGAAGGCTACGCAGCTTTAGGGGCCATTTTAAAGGGGCTGAAACATGGAGTTTAGAGAGAGAAAATAGTAGTTCTCAACTTAGAACTGATTTCAAAAGAGAACGAGGAGCTCTTCCACCATGGATACACTTCAAGGTAAGTTGTTTTGGCACAAGGATGATTATATAACATCATTTAGTGCTAACACTAACATTATTATGGATCAAATCCATAGGAAATGGGTTGAATCTTCAAGAACACCAAAAAAAGGAAAAATGTGATTCTTCCACCATGAGGTAATCCCTTCACTTGAGCGTCATATATATGTAATATTGGAGTATGGGTGTGATGACCCAAAAATGTCATCTTTAATTTAAATGTTCATTTCGATGTTGTATGAAGATGTTGAGAGCTTACCTGTTATGAATTACGTATCACCTGAATAGTTAATGTTAATGGCATTCCTTTTCTAGTAATATATTGCTTATGAGGCCATTGTTAGTATTGCTTTCATGTTGTGTTACATTGATTGGATTATGTATGTCATGCCCCAAAATCCGACTAGTCATGATGGCACCTAACCCAACCCGCTAGGTAAGCCAATTATCCACTAACAAATTAAAATAACAATTAATAAAGCAATTAAGTAAAGAAATATCTGAATCTAATACATTCCCCAAAAACTGGTAATACAAATCATGAGCTTCTAAGAATAGAGTTTATAAACCGGAAATGAAATAAATACATAGTCTGTTTGAATAGTACATAAACAGAGTTATATAGATCTAAAGCTACCACGAACAAGAGGCAGCTATAGCCGGGTCGCAGGTACATCTTCAATCCAGCTCCCATCGAACACAACAATATCAGAAGGCAACATCTGCACGCAAGGTGCAGAAGTGTCGTATGAGTACAACCGACCCCATACACTCAATAAGTAACAAACCTAACCTTAGGTTAAAAGTAGTGACGAGCCAACACGAAGGTCGGGTCCAACACCAATATTCCACAACTCAACATAATAGCATAGTACAAGTAATAAAAGAGTATCTCATAAATAAAAGGCTCAGTTTGTTTACATTTCCAGAAAAGTAGGCATTTCTTTTCAAGTATCTGAGTGAAACCCTAAATCTTTTACCGAAAAAGACAAAATACGAGTAAGTTTGAAAACTGTGATTTTTCCCAAAACTTCTTTCAATAATAAGTAAGATGTCTCATTTTCAGATAGCATGAGGAAAGTACGCCTCTATGCCTATATGTCAAGATACAGGTAAAATCATAAATGTCCCCACAACTCGGTAGCAAAAGTAAATGCACCCCTATGCATGAATCACAAGTACGCATGTCAAATCCAATGCATCTCGATGATGAGCTCATGTTCTCACACTCTCAGAGTACTCAACCTCACTGTCTCGCATTCTCTCTATATATGCTCAGCACACTCAATCACTCAACGCTGTACAATACCTGCTGCAGCGTGCAGCCCGATCCCTGATTATAGTCGACTGTGCTCACTGAGGGTGTGTAGACTTATGGAGGGACTCCTTTCATCCAAAGCATTATATCGTTGCGGCGTGCAGCCTGAACCCAAAATATCAATATAACATGCTGCGGTGTGAAGCCCGATCCCAAAATATCAATATAACATGTTGCGGCGTGTAGCTCGATCCCAAAATATCAATCTCACTCAGCCCTCGGCCTCGCTCAGTCATCACTCTCCAGTCTCACTCACGGGCTCACAATGCCATGAAACTAGCTCGACAACAATAATATGATGTATCAATAAATAATAATTAAGACTGCGATATGATATGAATGCATGAATATGACTTAGTACAAAATATCAATGCAATCAGTGTGATGACAGTAAGAAACGACCATTATGGGTCCAAACAGTATCGACAGAATGCCTAAACATGGTATCTTGCATGATTGACAACCCAATTACTTTATAACACGGTGAAAACACTGAATTCAAAAAATAGGACAACTATACAGTGCCATAGAAACAATAAAGTCCCTTTTCACATGGTGCACGACCACACGCCGTTCCCCCAATTACTGCTCAATTTGTACTTTACAGTTATTATCTGACTTGCCAGGGTGATTGGTTCGAGTCCGACGAGGTTTTGGAATGAATTGGATCACTTAGTTCCAATGTTTAAAGCTTAAGTTAAAATAGTGACCAGATATCAACTTATGTGTAAACGACACCTGAATAGAGTTTTGATGATTTCAATAGCTCCGTATGGTGATTTTGGACTTAGGAGCGTGTTCGGAAAATTATTTAGAAGCATGTAGCTAAATTAGGCTTGAAATGGCGAAAATATTAATTAAAGTTAGAAGTTTGACGGGGGTAGTGACTTTTGATATCGGGTCCGGAATCCGATTCTGAAAATTTGAATAGGTCCGTTATGTCATTTATGAATTGTGTCCAAAATTTGAGGTCAATCGGACTTGATTTGATATGTTTCAGAATCGAATGTAGAAGTTGGAATTTCTTAGTTTCATTAAGCTTGAATTGGGGTATGATTCATGGTTTTAGTGTTGTTTGATGTAATTCTAGTATATGCGCAGCCACATGGGGCTTAGTTTGTTGTTGTACATTGAGCATATATGTGAGGCCGTGCGGGGCCTAGACATCATATTATGTAAAGATATTTGGTTGTTGAATTATGTTGAAATTGGTGCCCGTGTGGGGGCTTGTTCTAGACAGGTTGAATTATTTGGATGGTCTCAGTTATAGGGGATACTCTGCCGAAAATTTTAAGAATTTAGAGTATTAGCCAAATTTTGGGGCCTTAAGGAAGTTGAAATGTTGGAAGAATATCTAAGATCGATATAAAGTCAAGAATGATTAAAGATGATGGTTAAGGGAAAATGAGGATAATACAGTGCCTAATAATGGCTTGTAAAACATTCGAGGACGAATGTTTTTAAGTGGGGGAGAATGTAGCACCCCGAAACATTTCGAAGTGTTTTAAGACCATTAAGAAGATTGGAAGGTACTAATTATATTAATTCAGGTATGAACAAGACTAATAATATGAATGATATAAATTGATCATGATAATATATGTATGAGGTGCATTCAGAATGGTTTATGGTTTAGGAAGAGTCCCAAGGCTAAGTCAAGTTGGAAAATATACGATGGGGTAAAGTTTCAAGTATGTTCGCACAAGACCTAAATACAAACGATCATATCTCTCACAATATGAAAGGTTATATGGTGTATAACCTATCAATAGAAAGGTATATGTTTCTAGTTTCTAATTCTTCAAACCGTTTGCCATTTGGAAATTCCTACAAGAAGTGAACTATTTACTATAGGGTGACAGAACAGCTACGCGAGTCATGCGTAGCCTACGCAGCATAGCAGCGTAGACTACGCACCATTGCGTAGGCAAATCCAGCAGCTTCTAACTGAAGGGGATAGAAGTCCACCCTGCATAGCCTTTGTGCGTAGCCTACGCAGCTTCAGGGGCCATTTTAAAGGGGCTGAAGCATGGGGTTTAAAGAGAGAAAATAGTAGTTCTCAACTTGGAACTGATTTCAAAAGATAACGAGGAGCTCTTCCACCATGGATACACTTCAAGGTAAGTTGTTTTGGCACAAGGATGATTATATAACATCATTTAGTGCTAACACTAACATTATTATGGATCAAATCCATAGGAAATGGGTTTAATCTTCAAGAACACCAAAAAAAGGAAAAATGTGATTCTTCCACCATGAGGTAATCCCTTCACTTGAGCGTCATATATATGTAATATTGGAGTATGGGTGTGATGACCCAAAAATGTCATCTTTAATTTAAACGTTCATTTCTATGTTGTATGAAGATGTTGAGAGCTTACCTGTTATGAATTACGTATCACCTGAATAGTTGATGTTAATGGCATTCCTTTTCTAGTAATATATTGCTTATGAGGCCATTGTTAGTATTGCTTTCATGTTGTGTTACATTGATTGGATTATGTATGTCACGCCCCAAAATCCGACTAGTCGTGATGGCACCTAATCCAACCCGCTAGGTAAGCCAATTATCCACCAACCAATTAAAATAACAATTAATAAAGCAATTAAGTAAAGAAATATCTGAATCTAATACATTCCCCAAAAACTGGTAATACAAATCATGAGCTTCTAAAAATAGAGTTTATAAACCGAAAATGAAATAAATACATAGTCTGTTTGAATAGTACCTAAACAGAGTTATATAGATCTAAAGCTACCACGAACAAGAGGCAGCTATAGCCGGGTCGCAGGTACATCTTCAATCCAGCTCCCATCGAACACAACAATATCAGAAGGCAACATCTGCACGCAAGGTGCAGAAGTGTAGTATGAGTACAACCGACCCCATGCACTCAATAAGTAACAAACCTAACCTTAGGTTGAAAGTAGTGACGAGCCAACACGAAGGTCGGGTCCAACACCAATATTCCACAACTCAACATAATAGCATAGTACAAGTAATAAAAGAGTATCTCATAAATAAAAGGCTCAATTTGTTCACATTTCCAGAAAAGTAGGCATTTCTTTTCAAGTATCTCAGTGAAACCCTAAATCTTTTACCGAAAAAGACAAAATACGAGTAAGTTTGAAAACTGTGATTTTTCCCAAAACTTCTTTCAATAATAAGTAAGATGTCTCATTTTCAGATAGCATGAGGAAAGTACGTCTCTATGCCTATATGTCAAGATACAGGTAAAATCATAAATGTCCCCACAACTCGGTAGCAAAAGTAAATGCACCCCTATGCATGAATCACAAGTACGCATGTCAAATCCAATGCATCTCGATGATGAGCTCATATTCTCACACTCTCAGAGTACTCAACCTCACTGTCTCGCATTCTCTCTATATATGATCAGCACACTCAATCACTCAATGCTGTACAATACCTGCAGCGTGCAGCCCGATCCCTAATTATAGTCGACTGTGCTCACTGAGGTTGTGTAGACTCATGGAGGGACTCCTTTCATCCCAAGCATTATATCGTTGCGGCATGCAGCCCGAACCCAAAATATCAATATAACATGCTGCGGTGTGAAGCCCGATCCCAAAATATCAATATAACAGGTTGCGGCATGTAGCTCGATCCCAAAATATCAATCTCACTCAGGCCCTCGGCCTCGCTCAGTCATCACTCTCCAGTCTCACTCACGGGCTCACAATGCCATGAAACTAGCTCGACAACAATAATATGATGTATCAATAAATAATAATTAAGACTGCGATATGATATGAATGCATGAAATATGACTTAGTACAAAATATCAATGCAATCAGTGTGATGACAGTAAGAAACGACCATTATGGGTCCAAACAGTATCGGCAGAATGCCTAAACATGGTATCTTGCATGATTGACAACCCAATTACTTTATAACACGGTGAAAACACTGAATTCAAAAAATAGTACCATTATACAGTGCCATAGAAACAATAAAGTCCCTTTTCACATGGTGCACGACCACACGCCGTTCCCCCAATTACTGCTCAATTTGTACTTTACAGTTGTTATCTGACTTGCCGGGGTGATTGGTTCGAGTCCGACGAGGTTTTGGAATGAATTGGATCACTTAGTTCCAATGTTTAAAGCTTAAGTTAAAATAGTGACCAGATATCAACTTATGTGTAAACGACACCTGAATAGAGTTTTGATGATTTCAATAGCTCCGTATGGTGATTTTGGACTTAGGAGCGTGTTCGGAAAATTATTTAGAAGCATGTAGCTAAATTAGGCTTGAAATGGCGAAAATATTAATTAAAGTTGGAAGTTTGACGGGGGAAGTGACTTTTGATATCGGGGCCGGAATCCGATTCTGAAAATTTGAATAGGTCCGTTATGTCATTTATGACTTGTGTCCAAAATTTGAGGTCAATCGGACTTGATTTGATAGGTTTCAGAATCGAATGTAGAAGTTGGAATTTCTTAGTTTCATTAAGCTTGAATTGGGGTATGATTCATGGTTTTAGTGTTGTTTGATGTAATTCTAGTATATGCGCAGCCACATGGGGCTTAGTTTGTTGTTGTACATTGAGCATATATGTGAGGCCGTGTGGGGCCTAGACATCATATTATGTAAAGATATTTGGTTGTTGAATTATGTTGAAATTGGTGCCTGTGTGGGGGCTTGTTCTAGACAGGTTGAATTATTTGGATGGTCTCAGTTATAGGGGATACTCTGCCGAAAATTTTAAGAATTTAGAGTATTAGCCAAATTTTGGGGCCTTAAGGAAGTTGAAATGTTGGAAGAATATCTAAGATCGATATAAAGTCAAGAATGATTAAAGATGATGGTTAAGGGAAAATGAGGATAATACAGTGCCTAATAATGGCTTGTAAAACATTTGAGGACGAATGTTTTTAAGTGGGGGAGAATGTAGCACCCCGAAACATTTCGAAGTGTTTTAAGACCATTAAGAAGATTGGAAGGTACTAATTATATTAATTCAGGTATGAACAAGACTAATAATATGAATGATATAAATTGATCATGATAATATATGTATGAGGTGCATTAAGAATGGTTTATGGTTTAGGAAGAGTCCCGAGGCTAAGTCAAGTTGGAATATATATGATGGGGTAAAGTTTCAAGTATGTTCGCACAAGACCTAAATACAAACGATCATATCTCTCACAATATGAAAGGTTATATGGTGTATAACCTATCAATAGAAAGGTATATGTGTCTAGTTTATAATTCTTCAAACCGTTTGCCATTTGGAGATTCCTACAAGAAGTGAACTATTTACTATAGGGTGACAGAACAGCTACGTGAGTCTTGCGTAGCCTACGCAGCATAGCAGCGTAGCCTACGCACCATTGCGTATGCAAATCCAGTAGCTTCTAACTGAAGGGGATAGAAGTCCACCCTGCATAGCCTTTGTGCGTAGCCTACGCAGCTTTAGGGGCCATTTTAAAGGGGCTGAAGCATGGGGTTTAGAGAGAGAAAATAGTAGTTCTCAACTTGGAACTGATTTCAAAAGAGAACGAGGAGCTCTTCCACCATGGATACACTTCAAGGTAAGTTGTTTTGGCACAAGGATGATTATATAACATCATTTAGTGCTAACACTAACATTATTATGGATCAAATCCATAGGAAATGGGTTGAATCTTCAAGAACACCAAAAAAAGGAAAAATGTGATTCTTCCACCATGAGGTAATCCCTTCACTTGAGCGTCATATATATGTAATATTGGAGTATGGGTGTGATGACCCAAAAATGTCATCTTTAATTTAAACGTTCATTTCTATGTTGTATGAAGATGTTGAGAGCTTACATGTTATGAATTACGTATCACCTGAATAGTTGATGTTAATGGCGTTCCTTTTCTAGTAATATATTGCTTATGAGGCCATTGTTAGTATTGCTTTCATGTTGTGTTACATTGATTGGATTATGTATGTCACGCCCCAAAATCCGACTAGTCGTGATGGCACCTAACCCAACCCGCTAGGTAAGCCAATTATCCACTAACTAATTAAAATAACAATTAATAAAGCAATTAAGTAAAGAAATATTTGAATCTAATACATTCCCCAAAACTGGTAATACAAATCATGAGCTTCTAAGAATAGAGTTTATAAACCGGAAATGAAATAAATACATAGTCTGTTTGAATAGTACATAAACAGAGTTATATAGATCTAAAGCTACCACGAACAAGAGGCAGCTATAGCCGGGTCGCAGGTACATCTTCAATCCAGCTCCCATCGAACACAACAATATCAGAAGGCAACATCTGCACGCAAGGTGCAGAAGTGTAGTATGAGTACAACCGACCCCATGCACTCAATAAGTAACAAACCTAACCTTAGGTTGAAAGTAGTGACGAGCCAACACGAAGGTCGGGTCCAACACCAATATTCCACAACTCAACATAATAGCATAGTACAAGTAGTAAAAGAGTATCTCATAAATAAAAGGCTCAGTTTGTTCACATTTCCAGAAAAGTAGGCATTTCTTTTCAAGTATCTCAGTGAAAACCCAAATCTTTTGCCGAAAAAGCCAAAATACGAGTAAGTTTGAAAACTGTCATTTTTCTCAAAACTTCATTCAATAATAAATAAGATGTCTCATTTTTAGATAGCATGAGGAAAGTACGTCTCTATGCCTATATGTCAAGATACATGTAAAATCATAAATGTCCCCACAACTTGGTAGCAGAAGTAAATGCACCTCTATGCATGAATCACAAGTATGCATGTCAAATCCAATGCGTCTCGATGATGAGCTCATGTACTCACACTCTGATAGTACTTAACCTCACTGTCTCGCATTATCTCTAAATATGCTCAGCACACTCAATCACTCAGCGTTGTACAATACCCGCTGCGGCGTGCAGCCCGATCCCTGATTATAGTCGACTGCGCTCACTGAGGGTGTGTAGACTCCTGGAGGGACTCCTTTCAACCCAAGCGCTATATCGCTGCATCCTGTAGCCCGATCCCAAAATATCAATATAACATGCTACGGCGTGCAGCCCGATCCCAAAATATCAATATAACATGTTGCGGCGTGCATCTTGATCCCAAAATATCAATCTCACTCAGGCCCTTGGCCACACTCAGTCATCACTCTCCAGTCTCACTCACGGGCTCACAATGCCATGAAACTATCCCGACAACAATGATATCATGTATCAATAAATAATAATTGAGACTGAGATATGATATGAATGCATGAATATGACTGAGTACGAAATATCAATGCAATCAATGAGATGACAGTAAGAAACGACCACTATGGGTCCAAACTGTATCGGCAGAATGCCTAAACATGATATCTTGCATGATTGACAACTCAATTACTTTATAACACTGTGAAAACACTGATATCAACAAAATAGGACCACTATATAGTGCCATAGAAACAACAAAGTCCTTATTCACATGGTGCACGACAACACGCCGTTACCTAGCATGTGCGTCACATCAATACCAATCACATAACAAGTATTACGGGATTTCATAACCTCAGCACTAGGATTAGAAGAGTTACTTACCTCGAACAAGCCAATTCTAACACCGAGCAAGCCAAACGATGCTCCAAAATGCCATCCCGCGTGTTCCGACCTTCGAACGGCTCGAAACTAACCAAAAACAACTCAAGTACATCAAACAATACTAAAGGAACCAATCATAATCGAAAAAGATCAAATCTTGAATCAAAAGCCCAAAATCGGCCAAAAGCCCAACCCGGGCCCGCACCTCGGAACCCGACAAAATATACAAAATCCAACAACCCATTAAATTACGAGTCTAACCACTAGTTTCACTCAAATCCGACTCCAGTTCGATGTTCAAAACACAAAAATTCACATTATGAAACTTTAGGCCAAAACCCCAATTTCCTCTTTAAAATTCACAATCTAATTACCAAAAATGAAGGTAGATTCATGAAATATAACCAAAACCGAGTAGAGAACACTTACCCAAATCCTTGTGATGAAAATTGCTCCAAGAATCGCCTCAATCCGAGCTCCATAGCTCCCAAAATGTAAAAATGTCTGAAACCTTCGAAATAGAGTACTATATACAATGCCCAGCTGTCCTCTTGCGCGCACTCGGGAAAACCATCGCGTTTGTGATGAATAAAACTCACACTGCCCAAAAGTTTCTACGCGTTCGCAATGCACCCCACGTGAACGCAATGAACACTGCTGCCAAAGCTTCACGAACGCGACTAACCTAACGCGATCGCATAGAAGAACGCTCAAATTCCGAGCTGCCAACCTCAACACTACTCGAACGCGATCCTCCATACGCGAACGCGAAGAGGACTTGCCCCAATTCTACGCGAATGTGATACATACTTCGCGATCGCGAAGAACAATTGATGCTACCATCAAAATATACTATGCATTCGCGACACTTGCCACGCGAACGCGATGAAGAACTGAGACACTAGAAAATAGCAGAACACAGCAGTACCAAAATGAAGAAAAATGATCTGAAATCAATTCAAAACACGCCCGAGCCCCTCGGGACTCCGTCCAAACAAGCCAAACAAGTCCCATAACATAACACTAACCTACTCGAGGCCTCAAAACACACATAACAACATCGGAACGATGAATCATATCTCAATTCAAATTCAATGAACTTTGAAACTTCAAACTTCCTCAACTGATGCTGAAACCTACCAAATCACGTCCGATTGACCTAAAATTTTGCAAACAAGTCACATTCGACATTACAGACATGCTCCAACTTCCGGAATCCGAATCCGACCCCGATATCAAAAAGTCCACTCCCGATCAAACTTTTTAAAATTTCAACTTTCGTTATTTCGAGCCAAATTCAACCACAGACCTCCAAATCAAAATCCGGATGCTCTCCCATGTCCAAAATTACCCAACGAAGCTAATGGAACCATCAAAATTTCAATCCAAGGTCAAATGATAAAAAGTCAAACTTGGTCAACCCTTTCAAATTTAAAGCTTCTAACTAAGAATCATTCTTTCAAATCAATTCCAAATAACCTGAAACCCAAAACCGACGATTCGCATAAGTCATAATACATCATACGGAGCTACTCATGCCCTCAAACAACCGAGCGAAGTGTAAATTCTCAAAATGACCGGTCGAGCCGTTACATCCTCCCCCACTTAAACATATGTTCGTCCTCGAACGTGTCCAGAGTTGTTCTTAAAGCCATCAAATCGCCGTATAACCTTGCCATGCACATACCCGGGGGTGATCTCACGTCACCCTATCCCATATAGGCCCGACAACATAACACAACTGTAGTTCTTTAATTCAACCTAGTCCATAAACTTTAGAATCCAATTTTTCCAACATCCACAATTTCTATAAGATCAGAATCTCGCATCCACACACTGTATAAGTCTAAACAAGCTGTATCAAGACATATCTATTACCCAAGATGTAATCACATGATGTACCACATAACTCAAATACTAATAGCAAAAATTTCAAATCACAGTAGCTGCTCAAAACAACCCAATACCGGTAATAGACCTCATATCAAACAAAGCCTCGCTCTAAAACCTTCGTACACTGTCGATGATAAAAGAAACATGCAGAACTCATAACCATTCATTAGATCAACCAGTCATGGAACTCTCTCTCATTCAACAAGAACTATAGGCAATTCTAAGCCGACTTTCGATATTATCCTTCCAAACATGCTGTAATCAAATCAGATAGTATCCATCCTCGGTCCAATGACCTCTCTCATCCAACACGAGCACTCTAGTGACATGACACATCAATACAATCTACAGCCACAACCCCTGCAATCCGTGCACCAAATAGCAACATTCCAAATGTACTCAATCATGGAAAAATGACACAAACGAGAGAACCGTCCTGCAAGCTCAACAAGTACCACCACAACCAAATGCTTAAACCCATCATACACCATAGAACCATAGCACACAACTCTAACACAAATGATCATATTTCCACATAACTCTGCCGCAATGAGCGACCCTATCCAAATACTGGTCCATATGAAGTACCTTAGCCACCATGCTCAAAATCAATAACCACACGTTATCTGACATCAAGTACTTAAAGTGCATTACCATAACCAGGGAGAAGCCAGCGACACAATACCACCCAAAACTCGAAAGGACATAACCAATACGCAATCAA